>NC_069501.1:1277845212-1277980212 GCF_027579735.1 Bombina bombina | reverse complement strand
TGACTTATAAAAGTTTGGCATTAGATGATCCTCAGACAGAAGGAAATCAGGTTTTGCCATCTAGTTCTCCCCAAGTGTCACAACCAGTAACGCCCGCACAAGCGACGCCAAGTACTTCTAGTGCGTCTAATTCTTTCACCTTGCAAGATATGGCTTCAGTTATGAATACTACCCTCACAGAGGTTTTATCTAAGCTGCCTGGGTTGCAAGGGAAGCGCAGTACCTCTGGGTTAAGAACAAATGCTGAGCCTTCTGACGCTTTAGTAGCCGTATCCGATATTCCCTCACAATGTTCTGAAGTAGGGATGAGGGATTTGCTGTCTGAGGGAGAGATTTCTGATTCAGGAAAGATGTTCTCTCAGACAGATTCAGATATGACAGCATTTAAATTTAAGCTAGAGCACCTCCGCTTATTGCTCAGGGAGGTTTTAGCTACTCTAGATGATTGTGACTCTATTGTAGTTCCAGAGAAATTGTGTAAAATGGACAAATATTTAGAGGTTCCTGTTTACACTGATGTGTTTCCGGTCCCTAAGAGGATTTCGGACATTGTTACTAAGGAGTGGGATAAACCAGGTATTCCGTTCTCTCCCCCTCCTGTTTTTAAGAAAATGTTTCCCATTTCTGACACCATAAAGGACTCATGGCAGACGGTCCCTAAGGTGGAGTGAGCTATTTCTACCCTGGCTAAGCGTACAACTATACCTATTGAAGACAGTTGTGCTTTCATTCATCCTATGGATAAAAAATTAGAGGGTCTCCTAAAGAAAATTTTTGTTCATCAAGGTTTTCTTCTTCAACCTATAGCATGCATTGTTCCTGTAACCACTGCAGCTGCCTTTTTGTTTGAGGCTCTAGAAGAGGCTCTTCAGATGGAGACCCCACTAGATGATAATTTTTACAGAATTAAGGCTCTTAAGTTGGCTAATTCTTTTATTACAGACGCCGCTTTTCATCTTGCTAAATTAGCGGCTAAGAATTCAGGTTTTGCCATTTTAGCGCGTCGAGCGTTATGGCTTAAGTCCTGGTCAGCTGATGTGTCATCTAAATCTAAGCTTTTGTCCATCCCTTTCAAAGGTAAGACCCTATTCAGGCCTGCATTGAAAGAGATCATTTCAGGCATTACCCTCCGTCAGGATAAGTCAAATAAGACAAGGACCAAACAAAATAATTTTCGTTCCTTTCGAAAATTCAAAGGTGGTCCCTCTACCTCTTCCCCTGCTGCAAAGCAAGAGGGGAACTTTGCTCAATCCAAGCCAACCTGGAGACCTAATCAGGCTTGGAACAAGGGTAAACAGGCCAAAAAGCCTGCTGCTGCCACTAAGTCAGCATGAAGGGGTAGCCCCTGATCCGGGACCGGATCTAGTAGGGGGCAGACTCTCTCTCTTTGTTCAGGCCTGGGCAAGACACGTTCAGGATTCCTGGGCAGTAGAAATTGTAACCCAGGGATACCTTCTAGATTTCAAGGATTCCCCTCCAAGGGGGAGGTTCCATCTTTCTCAATAGTCTGTAAACCCGACAAAAAGAGAGGTGTTCTTACGCTGTGTAGAAGACCCTTTTCCCATGGGAGTGATCTGCCCAGTTCCAAAAGCAGAACAGGGGCAGGGGTTCTACTCCAATCTGTTTATAGTTCCCAAAAAGGAGGGAACCTTCAGACCAATTCTGGATCTCAAGATCCTAAACCTATTCCTAAGAGTTCCATCTTTCAAGATGGAGACCATTCGGACTATCTTACCATTGTATTAGGAGGGTCAATATATGATCACCGTGGACTTAAAGGCTGCGTATCTGCACATTCCTATCCACAAAGATCATTACCAGTTCCTCAGGTTCGCCTTTCTGGACAAGCATTATCAGTTTGTGGCTCTTCCTTTCGGGTTGGCCACGCCGCTGCAAATCTTCACGAAGGTGCTAGGGTCCCTTCTGGCGGTTCTAAGGCCACGGGGCATAGCAGTGGCGCCTTATCTAGACAACATTCTAATTCAAGCGTCGTCCTTCCAACTAGCCAAGTCTCACACGGATTTAGTGTTGGCCTTTCTAAGGTCTCACGGGTGGAAAGTGAACGTAAAAAAGAGTTCTCTTTCCCCCCTCACAAGAGTTTCATTTCTAGGGACTCTGATAGAATCGGTGGACATGAAAATATTTCTGACGGAGGTCAGTAAATCAAAGATTTTCTCCACCTGCCGAGCTCTTCATTCCATTTCTCGGCCGTCAGTGGCTCAGTGTATGGAGGTAATCGGACTAATGGTAGCGGCAATGGACATAGTTCCGTTTGCTCGCTTGCATCTCAGACCACTGCAACTATGCATGCTCAATCAGTGGAATGGGGATTATGTGGATTTATCTCCTCAGATAAATCTGGATCAAGAGACCAGAGACTCTCTTCTTTGGTGGTTGTCACAGGATCATCTGTCCCAGGGAATGTGTTTCTGCAGGCCAGAATGGGTTATAGTGACGACAGACGCCAGTCTTCTGGGCTGGGGTGCAGTCTGGAATTCCCTGAATGCTCAGGGTTTGTGGACTCGGGAGGAGGCTCTCCTACCGATAAATATTCTGGAATTAAAAGTGATATTCAATGCTCTCCAGGCATGGCCTCAGCAGGTTTCGGCCAGATTCATCAGGTTTCAGTCGGACAACATCACGACTGTGGCTTATATCAATCATCAGGGCGGAACAAAGAGTTCCTTAGCGATGATAGAGGTCTCAAAGATAATCCAATGGGCAGAGGCTCACTCTTGCCATCTGTCAGCGATCTATATCCCAGGTGTAGAGAACTGGGAGGCAGATTTTCTAAGTCGTCAGACTTTTCATCCGGGGGAGTGGGAACTCCATCCGAAGGTGTTTACTCAGCTATTTCGGCTATGGGGCACACCAGAGTTGGATCTGATGGCGTCTCGTCAGAACGACAAACTTCCTCGTTACGGCTCCAGGTCAAGGGATCCTCAGGCTGTACTGATAGATGCTCTAGCAGTACCTTGGTCGTTCAACCTGGCTTATGTGTTTCCACCTTTCCCTCTCCTTCCACGTCTGATTGCCAGAATCAAACAGGAGAGAGCATTGGTGATTTTGATAGCGCCTGCGTGGCCACGCAGGACTTGGTATGCAGACCTGGTGGACATGTCATCCTTTCCACCATGGTCTCTGCCATTGAGACAGGACCTTCTGATTCAAGGTCCATTCAAGCAGATTCAGGCTTGAAAGCCTGTTACCAGGAAATTTTTTCATAAGATATGGCGTCGTTTCTGAACTATCTGCATTACAATGTGACTTTCCTTATCTTGTGTTCCATGCTGATAAGGTGGTTTTGCGTACCAAGCCTGGGTTCCTACCTAAGGTTGTTACTAACAGGAATATCGATCAAGAAAATGTTGTTCCTTCTCTGTGTCCTAATCCTTCTTGTAAGAAGGAACGTCTGTTGCACTACTTGGACGTGGTTCGTGCTTTGAAATTTTATTTGCAGGCAACCAAAGATTTTCGTCAAACATCTTCTTTGTTTGTTGTCTATTCTGGAAAGCATAGGTGTCAAAAGGCTACGGCGACTTCTCTTTCCTTTTGGCTGAAAAGCATCATCCGTTTGGCTTATGAGACTGCTGGACAGCAGCCTCCTGAAAGGATTACAGCTCATTCTACTAGAGTGGTAGTTTCCACATGGGCTTTTAAAAATGATGCCTCTGTTGAACAGATTTGTAAGGCTGCGACTTGGTCGTCGCTTCATACCTTTTCAAAATTTCATAAATTTGATACTTTTGCTTCTTCGGAGGCTATTTTTGGGAGAAAGGTTTTGCAAGCAGTGGTGCCTTCCATTTAGGTTCCTGTCTTGTCCCTCCCTTCATCCGTGTCCTAAAGCTTTGGTATTGGTATCCCACAAGTTAGGATGAATCCGTGGACTCGGTACATCATGCAAAAGAAAACAAAATTTATGCTTACCTGATAAATTTCTTTCTTTTGCGATGTACTGAGTCCACGGCCCACCCTGTCTATTCAAGACAGATAGTATTTTTTTATGTAAACTTCAGTCACCTCTGCACTTTATAGTTTCTCCTTTTCTTCCTTGGCCTTCGGTCAAATGACTGGGGTTGGAGTTAAGGGGGGAGCTATATAGACAGCTCTGCTGTGGTGCTCTCTTTGCTACTTCCTGTCAGGAAGGACAATATCCCACAAGTTAGGATGAATCCGTGGACTCGGTACATCGCAAAAGAAAGAAATTTATCAGGTAAGCATAAATTTAGTTTTTTTTCCTCAAGACCCAATTACAATTCTCTGTATAAAGTCTGTTACACCATGATTTGTGCTAGAACCATGACCACCTGATACTATCTGCCAACCAGAAATTGCCTCAGCTAATGTATGTTTCTTAAAGGGACATAAAACTGAATTTCTTTCCAATGGCATTGAAAGTCCACGATTCCATTTATTACTGTTGGGAAATTCACCGCCTGGTCACCAGGAGGAGGCAGACACCCAGCCAGAGCTTAAGTATCCTCCCACTAACCATACTCTCCCAGTTATTATTTGCCTCTGTAACTAGGAGGAGGTGCAGATGGTGCTCTGAAGAAAATCGAGTCCCTTCAAGATAGGGCTGGGGTTCATGCTGTGTCCATGTAAACCTCTTTAGTAAGAGTATTGGTAGTGGTTAGCTGCTGGAGGTTGCAGGGAACTTCTCTGTCCTCTCTCCAGCAATCTCACACCCCCATCAGGCAACCAGTGTTAGTTTACACTGCTTTCCTTTCAACGTCAGGTCCCTGTCAGAAGTCTGATGAAGCTGTCAGACCTGGAAGTGCTGTGACTACCCTGGAGGTTAAGTCCTTTTATATTATTTCTTCCCTTTATGGGGGACATGTTCAAGGGACTCAGTAGCTGGTGGCCCAATGGCACCTGTATGCCTTCCTAAAGGGGTCTGTGAGAGAATCTATATCCTGGGGTCAGGATATCTCATGGGCTAGAGCAGTGTGGAGTCTAGGGCTCCAGCATGCAGAGTCTAGCATAGAGTGCTGATGTAATAGCCCAGGAAGCTAGATCTCTGCTGTTTTATAATATTTATTAGCCCCAGAGAAGATCCCTTTTCTCCAACATAGGTGTGTCCGGTCCACGGCGTCATCCTTACTTGTGGGATATTCTCTTCCCCAACAGGAAATGGCAAAGAGCCCAGCAAAGCTGGTCACATGATCCCTCCTAGGCTCCGCCTTCCCCAGTCATTCTCTTTGCCGTTGTACAGGCAACATCTCCACGGAGATGGCTTAGAGTTTTTTGGTGTTTAAATGTAGTTTTTATTCTTCAATCAAGAGTTTGTTATTTTAAAATAGTGCTGGTATGTACTATTTACTCTGAAACAGAAAAGAGATGAAGATTTCTGTTTGTAAGAGGAAAATGATTTTAGCAACCGTTACTAAAATCGATGGCCGTTTCCACACAGGACTGTTGAGAGGAATTAACTTCAGTTGGGGGAAACAGTGAGCAGACTTTTGCTGCTTGAGGTATGACACATTTCTAACAAGACTTGGTAATGCTGGAAGCTGTCATTTTCCCTATGGGATCCGGTAAGCCATTTTTATTAAATAAGAATAAAGGGCTTCACAAGGGCTTTAAAGACTGGTAGACATTTTTCTGGGCTAAAACGATTGATATATAAGCATTTTTAATACTTCATAGTTTTGAGGAGTTATTTTATTCTTGGGAATTATGTAAAATAACCGGCAGGCACTGTATTGGACACCTTTTTCACTGGGGGCCTTCTCTAATCATAGGCAGAGCCTCATTTTCGCGCCTCTATTGCGCAGTTGTTTTTGGGAAGCAAGACATGCAGATGCATGTGTGAGGAGCTCAGATACATAGAAAAAGCTTACTGAAGGCGTCATTTGGTATCGTATTCCCCTTTGGGCTTGGTTGGGTCTCAGCAAAGCAGATACCAGGGACTGTATAGGGGTTAAATATAAAAACGGCTCCGGTTCCGTTATTTTAAGAGTTAAAGCTTTCAAATTTGGTGTGCAATACTTTTAAGGCTTTAAGACACTGTGGTGAAATTTTGGTGAATTTTGAACAATTCCTTCATACTTTTTCACATTTTCAGTAATAAAGTGTGTTCAGTTTAAAATTTAAAGTGACAGTAACGGTTTTATTTTAAAACGTTTTTTGTACTTTATCAAGTTTATGCCTGTTTAACATGTCTGAACTATCAGATAGACTATGTTCTGTATGTGGGGAAGCCAAGGTTCCTTATCATTTAAATAGATGTGATTTATGTGACACAAAATTTAGAGAAAATGATGCCCAAGATGATTCCTCAAGTGAGGGGAGTAAGCATGGTACTGCATCATCCCCTCCTTCGTCTACGCCAGTCTTGCCCACACAGGAGGCCCCTAGTACATCTAGTGCGCCAATACTCCTTACTATGCAACAATTAACGGCTGTAATGGATAATTCTATCAAAAACATTTTAGCCAAAATGCCCACTTATCAGCGAAAGCGCGACTGCTCTGTTTTAGAAAATACTGAAGAGCATGAGGACGCTGATGATATTGGTTCTGAAGTGCCCCTACACCAGTCTGAGGGGGCCAGGGAGGTTTTGTCTGAGGGAGAAATTTCAGATTCAGGGAAAATTTCTCAACAAGCTGAACCTGATGTGATTACATTCAAATTTAAATTGGAACATCTCCGCGCTCTGCTTAAGGAGGTGTTATCTACTCTGGATGATTGTGAGAATTTGGTCATTCCAG
This sequence comes from Bombina bombina, assembly GCF_027579735.1. Lineage (NCBI taxonomy): Eukaryota > Metazoa > Chordata > Amphibia > Anura > Bombinatoridae > Bombina > Bombina bombina. Next base: position 1,277,973,499 of record NC_069501.1, on the reverse strand, counting down.
AGAAATTATGTAAGATGGACAAGTTCCTAGAGGTCCCGGGGCCCCCCGAAGCTTTTCCTATACCCAAGCGGGTGGCGGACATTGTAAACAAAGAATGGGAAAGGCCCGGCATACCTTTTGTCCCTCCCCCTATATTTAAGAAATTGTTTCCTATGGTCGACCCCAGAAAGGACTTATGGCAGACAGTCCCCAAGGTCGAGGGGGCGGTTTCTACTCTAAACAAACGCACTACTATCCCTATAGAAGATAGTTGTGCTTTCAAAGATCCTATGGATAAAAAATTAGAGGGTTTGCTTAAAAAGATGTTTGTTCAGCAAGGTTACCTTCTACAACCAATTTCATGCATGGTTCCTGTCACTACAGCAGCGTGTTTCTGGTTCGATGAACTAGAAAAGTCGCTCAATAAAGATTCTTCTTATGAGGAGATTATGGACAGAATTCATGCTCTCAAATTGGCTAACTCTTTTACTTTAGACGCCACTTTGCAATTGGCTAGATTAGCGGCGAAAAATTCAGGGTTTGCTATTGTGGCGCGCAGAGCGCTTTGGCTAAAATCTTGGTCAGCGGATGCGTCTTCCAAGAACAAATTGCTTAACATACCTTTCAAGGGGAAAACGCTGTTTGGCCCTGACTTGAAAGAGAATATTTCTGATATCACTGGGGGTAAGGGCCACGCCCTTCCTCAGGATAGGTCTTTCAAGGCTAAAAATAAACCAAATTTTCGTCCCTTTCGCAGAAACGGACCAGCCCCAAGTGCTACATCCTCTAAGCAAGAGGGTAATACTTCTCAAACCAAGCCAGCCTGGAGGCCAATGCAAGGCTGGAACAAAGGTAAGCAGGCCAAGAAACCTGCCACTGCTACCAAGACAGCATGAGATGTTGGCCCCCGATCCGGGACCGGATCTGGTGGGGGGCAGACTTTCTCTCTTCGCTCAGGCTTGGGCAAGAGATGTTCTGGATCCTTGGGCGCTAGAAATAGTCTCCCAAGGTTATCTTCTGGAATTCAAGGAGCTACCCCCAAGGGGGGAGGTTCCACAGGTCTCAATTGTCTTCAGACCACATAAAAAGACAGGCATTCTTACATTGTGTAGAAGACCTGTTAAAAATGGGAGTGATTCATCCTGTTCCATTAGGAGAACAAGGGATGGGATTCTACTCCAATCTGTTCATAGTTCCCAAAAAAGAGGGAACATTCAGACCAATCTTAGATCTCAAGATCCTAAACAAGTTTCTCAAGGTTCCATCGTTCAAAATGGAAACCATTCTGACAATTCTTCCTTCCATCCAGGAAGGTCAATTCATGACCACGGTGGATTTAAAGGATGCGTATCTACATATTCCTATCCACAAGGAACATAATCGGTTCCTAAGGTTCGCCTTTCTGGACAAGCATTACCAGTTTGTGGCACTTCCATTCGGATTAGCCACTGCTCCAAGAATTTTCTCAAAGGTACTAGGGTCCCTTCTAGCGGTGCTACGACCAAGGGGCATTGCAGTAGTACCTTACTTGGACGACATACTGATTCAAGCGTCGTCCCTACCACAAGCAAAGGCTCATACGGACATTGTCCTGGCCTTTCTCAGATCTCACGGGTGGAAAGTGAACGTAGAAAAAAGTTCTCTATCTCCGTCAACAAGAGTTCCCTTCTTGGGAACAATAATAGACTCCTTAGAAATGAGGATTTTTCTGACAGAGGCCAGAAAATCAAAACTTCTAAGCTCTTGTCAAGTACTTCATTCTGTTCCTCTTCCTTCCATAGCGCAGTGCATGGAAGTAATAGGTTTGATGGTCGCGGCAATGGACATAGTTCCTTTTGCGCGAATTCATCTGAGACCATTACAACTGTGCATGCTCAGTCAGTGGAATGGGGATTATACAGACTTGTCTCCGACGATACAAGTAGATCAGAGGACCAGAGATTCACTCCGTTGGTGGCTGACCCTGGACAACCTGTCACAGGGGATGAGCTTCCGCAGACCAGAGTGGGTCATTGTCACGACCGACGCCAGTCTGGGGGGCTGGGGCGCGGTCTGGGAACCCCTGAAAGCTCAGGGTCTTTGGTCTCGGGAAGAATCTCTTCTCCCGATAAATATTCTGGAACTGAGAGCGATATTCAATGCTCTCAAGGCTTGGCCTCAGCTAGCAAAGGCCAAATTCATACGGTTTCAATCAGACAACATGACGACTGTTGCGTATATCAACCATCAGGGGGGAACAAGGAGTTCCCTGGCGATGGAAGAAGTGACCAAAATCATTCAATGGGCGGAGACTCACTCCTGCCACTTGTCTGCAATCCACATCCCAGGAGTGGAAAACTGGGAAGCGGATTTTCTGAGTCGTCAGACATTTCATCCGGGGGAGTGGGAACTCCATCCGGAAATCTTTGCCCAAATTACTCAATTGTGGGGCATTCCAGACATGGATCTGATGGCCTCTCGTCAGAACTTCAAGGTTCCTTGCTACGGGTCCAGATCCAGGGATCCCAAGGCGACTCTAGTAGATGCACTAGTAGCACCTTGGACCTTCAACCTAGCTTATGTATTCCCACCGTTTCCTCTCATCCCCAGGCTGGTAGCCAGGATCAATCAGGAGAGTGCTTCGGTGATCTTGATAGCTCCTGCGTGGCCACGCAGGACTTGGTATGCAGACCTGGTGAATATGTCATCGGCTCCACCATGGAAGCTACCTTTGAGACAGGACCTTCTTGTTCAAGGTCCGTTCGAACATCCGAATCTGGCATCACTCCAACTGACTGCTTGGAGATTGAACGCTTGATTTTATCAAAGCGAGGGTTCTCAGATTCTGTCATTGATACTCTTGTTCAGGCCAGAAAGCCTGTAACTAGAAAAATCTACCATAAAATATGGAAAAAATATATCTGTTGGTGTGAATCTAAAGGATTCCCATGGAACAAGATAAAAATTCCTAAGATTCTATCCTTTCTTCAAGAAGGTTTGGAGAAAGGATTATCTGCAAGTTCTTTGAAGGGACAGATTTCTGCTTTATCTGTTTTACTTCACAAAAAGCTGGCGGCTGTGCCAGATGTTCAAGCTTTTGTTCAGGCTCTGGTTAGAATCAAGCCTGTTTACAAACCTTTGACTCCTCCTTGGAGTCTCAATTTAGTTCTTTCAGTTCTTCAGGGGGTTCCGTTTGAACCCTTACATTCCGTAGATATTAAGTTATTATCTTGGAAAGTTTTGTTTTTGGTTGCAATTTCTTCTGCTAGAAGAGTTTCAGAGTTATCTGCTCTGCAGTGTTCTCCTCCTTATCTGGTGTTCCATGCAGATAAGGTGGTTTTGCGTACTAAACCTGGTTTTCTTCCGAAGGTTGTTTCTAACAAAAACATTAACCAGGAGATAGTTGTGCCTTCTTTGTGTCCGAATCCAGTTTCAAAGAAGGAACGTTTGTTGCACAATTTGGATGTAGTTCGTGCTCTAAAGTTCTATTTAGAGGCTACAAAGGATTTCAGACAAACATCTTCCTTGTTTGTTGTTTATTCTGGTAAAAGGAGAGGTCAAAAAGCAACTTCTACCTCTCTCTCTTTTTGGCTTAAAAGCATCATCAGATTGGCTTATGAGACTGCCGGACGGCAGCCTCCTGAAAGAATCACAGCTCATTCCACTAGGGCTGTGGCTTCCACATGGGCCTTCAAGAACGAGGCTTCTGTTGATCAGATATGTAAGGCAGCGACTTGGTCTTCACTGCACACTTTTACCAAATTTTACAAATTTGATACTTTTGCTTCTTCTGAGGCTATTTTTGGGAGAAAGGTTTTGCAAGCCGTGGTGCCTTCCATCTAGGTGACCTGATTTGCTCCCTCCCTTCATCAGTGTCCTAAAGCTTTGGTATTGGTTCCCACAAGTAAGGATGACGCCGTGGACCGGACACACCTATGTTGGAGAAAACAGAATTTATGTTTACCTGATAAATTACTTTCTCCAACGGTGTGTCCGGTCCACGGCCCGCCCTGGTTTTTTAATCAGGTCTGATATTTTATTTTCTTTAACTACAGTCACCACGGTATCATATGATTTCTCCTATGCAAATATTCCTCCTTTACGTCGGTCGAATGACTGGGGAAGGCGGAGCCTAGGAGGGATCATGTGACCAGCTTTGCTGGGCTCTTTGCCATTTCCTGTTGGGGAAGAGAATATCCCACAAGTAAGGATGACGCCGTGGACCGGACACACCGTTGGAGAAAGTAATTTATCAGGTAAACATAAATTCTGTTTTTCCTAGTGTGTGTGTGTGTGGGGGGGTATCTCTTATCAGCAGTATTTCTGCTATGGTTGACATACAGGTAAAGCTTAATCTCTTTATTCAGAGGTTAATCCCTTCCCTTTGTCTTGAGGAGCTTGTTGGTCTTGCTCCTCCTGTTCTTGAGCAGATGCCTTTATAATTGTGAACCGGAGTGGACTATATACTCCTATGGAGAAGGACAAAAGGGCTTTAATATGATTACGGCTAATTTCTTAATAGCCTGAATATGTATATAGAGTAGCTCTCAGTATTGGAGGTGATTGATGACACAATATTATCCTTGAAGTTATCCCCTTCATGTCATGTATTAGACCTCAGATGAGGTCAGCTTTTGCGCTAGGAAACTTTAGCCTCAGGGCCGTTTCATTGAGCCCGGTTCTGCGCCATTACGTTGTGAGGTGGTGTTTGTGCAAATTTTTACTGGGGTCTGGTGGCAATCGCCCTACAGTACTTCTGATATGGCGCATGTCTTGATTCATACACACAAAATATTATGTATGGTATTAGCTTGTGATGATAGCGTTCATTTTATAACTATTTTTTTACAGGTACAGATTTGTTTTCATTGTTTTTTGTTACATAGCCTGAAAAATACATTTATAAAATGAACGCTATCATCACTAGCTAATACCATAGAAATATTAGCTGTTTATGTTTTAATTTATTTATGTTTGAGCGAGATCTGCATTCAAAACAGTGAAATATAAGGTGGTAGGAAAAGTATACAGAATACGATCACTATTTAAACATCAGCCTCCTTTTGAAACAAATATGGCGGATAGGAAAGTTCTCTATCTAGATGTAGGCTTGGCCATACGTGTTACGTAAGTAGGACAACGTAACAAGGTAGGGAAATATTACAGAACACCGGCAACGGCGGGGTTAAAAAAATGTTTGTTTCCGCCGCGGGCCGGCATTTGGAAAATCTTGGAGAAGAAATGACAGAGTTTCGACAGTTCCTTCAATCTCTGTCTGTCTAGCTTCTATCGGCTTGTGTAACCCATTATAAACAGTGTAGGTGCAATTAGCCTGCAGCAAAGGATGGCTCATGATGTTTTTATTCACATAGAGCGAGGGGGCTCATAGACTTTTCCTCACAGATACGTCTAAACACATTAGCTGATCTGTTATTCAGCAGAGAAGGTGCCCTCCTAGAGCAGCCCTAGGGTGCTTCCCTCCGGTGCAAGGTCCCTAAAATTCCATCCCTTCACTCCCTGAATGTGATATCTTTGCAGAGGGTTAACTCCCTATCAGTGGTTATCCTGAAGTGATTGGGAACGAGTTTATATTTCCTTTCCATATACTTTTGTACACGTCTATGTGTTTTTTTTTATTATAAGATTTTTTTATGTTCAGCAGGGATTACCTGGTGTCTGCTACCATCTAGTGGCAGTTAATGGTAATTATCCATTTATTCTAGTGCCGCATCAGATTCTGATGTTTGTTATTCTACTCTAGTAAAGAGTACTTTGTAGAAATATTTAACCTTCTCTGAGGTTTTCATATTTGTATTTTCTTGTTGGGACTTATATGGAGTGTCGTAGGATATTTTGTTTGATATGCTAATTATTCATTCCCTCTTATTTAAGGAGGAATAATATATGAATATATTTTAAGGGATTGATTAAAGTCCTATTTTCTCTTCATTCTTGTATATTTTTGTATGCAATATTTCAGTCTTCCTCATAGTGAGGAGACTTACAGCTCTGACTGTTGCAACATCTATTTTAATAATATTTATCTTATCTTAAGACACTAGTATAATTAAAGGGACAGTTTACTCAAAAAATGTCTCCCCTTTAATTTGTTCCCAATGATTCACTTTACCTGCTGGAGTGTATTAAATTGTTTACAAGTCTTTCCATTAGACTTATTATGGCATTTGAAATAGTTTATTTAGCCTGTGGTATCCCCACCCATCCTGAACGTTTTTGGTCTCGAGGCCAAGCTGTGTTAACACAGCCAGTAGAAGAAATTACACTCCCAGTGGGTTATAGAAGAGATAAGGAAATAAAATGTTATTTTTCCATTGTTCTCTAATAGTATTGGTGATTGGTTTATGGACAGATATAAGATAAAGAAGCAGGTGATATGTACACAATTTGATAAAGTAATGAGATCTGATTATACCTAAAAGCTCAACCCATTTTATTAGGATGTGGCTTCAAAACACAAAATCAGCTAATTCATATACACAAGCCTTAAAAAGCAAATCTCATACATTTTATACTCTGCAACTGGAAAAACAAGTAATTGGAAACACATTAAGGGAAAAACTATTTTATAGTATACTGCCCCTTTAATTTAATTCTTATATATATTTTTGTTATATGGTTGCAATAATACAATCTCTCTTAGTGAGTAGATTTCGATTAATGATTGTTGTAGCATTTCTTCTTAAAGACATGATGAGTCCACGGATCATCTTAATTACTAATGGGATATTCACCTCCTGGTCAGCAGGAGGAGGCAAAGAGCACCACAGCAGAGCTGTTAAATAGCTCCTCCCTTCCCTCCCACCCCAGTCATTCTCTTTGCCTACGTTAGTGATAGGAAGAGGTAAAGTGAGGTATTAGATTAGATTCTTCAATCAATAGTTTATTATTTTTAAAGTAATAAAAGATTGTGCTGCTTTGTTCTAGGGTGTAGCCGTAGTCCATATCAGTTTCTTCAGTAGAGCTTTTGGTGGCTTTAGAGCTATGGGAACTTGTGGGACATAATTCTCACTGCGCCTCCCATATTGATGCTGCACTAACTTTGGAAAACCTGAGAGACTCTAACTCAGGAATCTCTTCACCCACAGGCCCATGTGAGGGATAGGACCTTTCAAGCCTGGGTTCTGCCTTGTTGCCAGGCAGCATATGAGGTAAGTGCTGACTTTTTTTCTGGGGGAAGAAAACGTCTCCGAAACAAAAGGGCACTTTATTTATTTGAACAAGCCTCATTATTATTCTCATAGTCTCCCCTTAAGCATAGGGGACATTGGGGCAGCGTTACTGCAGACACTGGGGCTTATTTTATTAGTGAGTTCATAAAACAAGCCGCATTATTACTTCCTTAGTCTCCCCTTAGGCATAGGGGACATTGGGGCAGCGTTACTGCAGACACTGGGACTTATTTTATTAGTGAGTTCATGAGACAAGCCGCATTATTACTTCCTTAGTCTCCCCTTAGGCATAGGGGACATTGGATCAGTGTTACTGCAGGCACTGTGGCTTACTTTATTCATTGAATATGAGAAGCGGCATTGTTACTTCCTTAGTCTCCCATTAACAAGCAAAGGGGACATTTGGGAAACGTTACAGCAGTTTCTGTTATTGATATGGTTGGTTCCACATCTCCCGGCGGGTTGGTAATTTCAGAGCCGACCGGGAGATTTCCTTGGCCACACCCACGATGAATGGAGGCTTAGTAAATAAGGAGGACACTTTATTTATTGTGTACATGGCTCCATTTGAGAACATAGGGGACATTTGGGCTACGTTTTAGCAGTTTACTAATATGGATGGTGCCACATCTCCCGGCGGGTTGGTAATTTTAGAGCCGACCGGGAGGTTTCCTTGGCCACGCCCACGATGGGCGTAGTGTAATTTTGCGCTCTTTTTACTCGCTATGAACCAGTGTATTTAAGGGCAACTTACTTCTATGCATGCGCATATTATTGCTGTGCATAGTCTCTAAGAAATATTTAATGCGTACTTTCTCTGGAGATGGTGTACAGGAATGTTAGTTTCTCTACTTTTCCTGCTCAGAATACATTGGCACCTCAGCAGAGTGCTGCTGCGGTGTAGGGATTTTTATTCATTCATTATTATTCATTCATTTTATGCATGTTATCCCAATAAAATTGGGAAAAAAAAAAAGTACAGTTTTACTATTTAAAGAGACATTTTTAGATTTTTCTGTATTACTAATAAAAATGTTATCTTAAGGTCAGAAATGGACCTAGAGGCTTACAAGGTGTCACTTGTTCACTATGTATAATGCCAATGTGGAACCACCAACCTTTTTTCTGTCCCTCATGTCTTGAGAGGTTAAAATTTACTCTGAACCAACATTTTCTAATAAGGATGCTGTTTGGGAATCTATTGACAATGCTCATTATATATCGCAGCTTTTGTCCTCAGATATTCCAGAGTTTACCGCCCTCACATGCAGTGCCCTGCGATTCCTCTCAAGCTCCCGTTGGAGTTACTTTAAAGGACATCGCTTCTCTCATGTTTTTTCTGCAGTTTCAGATGCGTTGTCTGCTTTTCCAATGTTGCAGGGAAATTGTAAGAGGAAAATCAGTCATTCAGTAAGCGAGGTTTCTGACGCAGTTGTTGCTATTTCTGATGCCCCCTCCCAGAAGCCTGTGGAGGAGGATACCGTAGTAGCATATGAAGGTGAAATTTCAGATTCTGACAGTGCAATTCCTCTTGCTGATACTGAAGTTGTAGCCTAAACTAGAACACCTCCAGCTGTTACTTAAGGAGGTTTTAGCTACATTGGACGACAGCGACTCCACGGTCGTTGTTAATCCTAAGAAATCCAGTAAGCTAAACATATATTTGAAGGTACCTTCCTCGATAGAGGTTTTTCCGGTACCAGACAAGCTTCTGAGATCATTGCTTAGGAGTGGGAGAGAAAAGATGTAGGTACAAAAAGATGTAGGTACACCGGGGCTTACAATGGAAGCCAACTGTGTGAATTGCTACTGTCACTAATGCGGCGGCATATTGGTTTGATGCGTTGCTATCTGGACAGAAACTCTCCTGGATCAAATCCAAGATAGGATAAAAGCTCTTAAATTGACTAATTCCTTTATTACAGATGCTTCCCTTCAAGTTATCAAGTTTGGAGCAAATATTTCTGTTTTTCTCTGTCCTAGCTTAGTTTAGCTGTCTAGCAAGCGGAAGGTTTGCAGTTTGAAACCAGCTGCAGCTATTTGCACTTTGAATGTGTGCTAGCAAGCTGTTTTAACATGGGCTAAAACCTTGGTCTGCGGACGTATCCTCTAAGTCTAAGCTTTTAGCGATTCCTTGCAAGGGGAAGACCTTGTTTGGATCTGGCTTGACGGAAATAATCTGATATTACGGGAGGTAAGGGTCATCTTCTCCCTCAGGATTAGAGAAACAATGCAAGTAGCCTGCTATTGCATGACAGCATGAAGGGCATGTCTCTGATCCGAGATCGGATCTGGTGGGGGGCAGATTTTCCCTCTTCGCTCAGGCTTGGGTTCGGATGATCCCTGGGCAATAGAAATTGTGTCCCAGGGATACAAACTAGAGCCAGAGGCAGGTTTCTGCTTCATGATTATCTGTAGACCAGACAAGAGGAGAGGCGTTTTTACTCTGTATAGAAGTTCTCTCCGACCTGGGAGTGATAGCTCCTGTTCCGATTCAGGAACAGGGTTTGGGATTTTATTCCAGTCTGTTTGTGGTTCCTACTAAAGAGGGAACCTTCAGGTCTATTTTAGATCTCTAGAGTCTAAACAGATTCCTCAGAATACCGTCCTTCAAGATGGAAACTATTCGTTCCATTCTTCCTTTGATCCAAGAGGGTCAGTTTATGAAAAAAAGGTGTATTTAAAGGACGCGTATTTGCATGTTTCCGTTCTCAGAGATCATCACAAGTTCCTGAGGTTTGTCTTGCTAGACTAACGCTTCAAATGTGTGACTCTTCCTTGCGGTCTTGCCGTAGCTCCCAGAATTTTCACAAAGGATCTGGGATTGTTGTTGGCTGTGCTTCGGTTACAGGACATTGCAGGGGTGCCCTATCTGGACGACATTAACAGTCCAGGCACCATATTTTCAATAAGCAAGATCCACATGGACATTGTGTTATCTTCCCTACAATCTATCGGGTGGAAGGTGAATTTGGAAAAGAGTTCATTATTCCCTACTTCAAGGGTACCTTTCTTGGAAACCATAATAGATCCCCTATTAATGAGGATTATTCTGACAGATATCAGGCATAACCATTCTGGAGCAGAGAGCATTCTACAATGCTCCTCTGGTCTGACCCAGTTAGCTTCGGTCCGGTTTATCAGGACATAATGTCAGTGGTTTACTTCATGCATTAGGAAGGAAGGAGGGTTTCTTAGCGATGAGCGAGTTTTCCAAAATGATTCAGTGGGCGGAGACCCATTTTTGTTGAATGTCGGCAATCCACATCCCAGAGGTGGACAACTGGGAGGCAGATTTTCTGAGCAGACAGACTTTTTAGGGGGAGTGGGAACTCCATCCGGAGGTGTTTTCCAGTCTGATCCTCAAATGGGGTCAGCCGGAATTGGATTTCATGGCATCCAGGCAGAATGCCAAACTTCCGAGGTACGGGCCAAGATCCAGAGTTCCTCAGGCGGCGTTGATAGCTGCTCTGGTGGCCCCTTGGTCCTAAAATCTATGATTCTAGCCAAGCGAGGTTTTTCTGACTCAGTCATAGACACTTTGATTCAGGCTCGTAAGCCTGTCACTAGAAAGATTTATCACAGGATTTGGTTTAAATACCTTTATTGGTGTGAATCCAAGGGCTACTCCTGGAGTAGAGTTAGGATTCCTAGGATTTTGTCTTTTCTCCAGGAAAGATTTGAGAAAGGTTTATCTACAAGTTCTTTAAAGGGTCAAAATGTAAGCATTATCTATCCTGTTACACAAGCGTCTAGCTGATGTCCATGAAGTTCAGTATTTTTGTCAGGCCTTAACCATAATTAGGCCTGTGTTTAGTGAGGTCCACTCAGCCTTTCGTCCTTCTGAGGTCGATGAAATGAGCAGTGCCTTGAGAATCTTATGGGTGATTAGCCACATAATTGATTAGTATTAGACCTTTTAAACCAGTTACCCCTCCATGGAGTCTTAATTTAGTTCTCAAGGTTCTTCAAGGGGTTCCGTTTGAACCTATGCATTCCTTAGATATCAAGTTGTTATCTTGGAAGGTTTTATTTTTGGTAGCAATTTCTTCTGTTCGTAGAGTGTCTGAGTTTTCAGCATTTCCATGTGAAATCCCTTACCTTATTTTTCATGCGGATAAGGTTGTCTTCTGTACGAAGATTTCTTCCCAAGGTTGTTTCTGATAGGAACATTAATCAGGATCCTTGTGTCCTAATCCTTCTTCTAAGAAGGAGAGACTCTTACACAATTTGGATGTAGTTCATGTTTTAAAGTTTTATTTACAGGCGACTAAGGACTTTCGTCAGTCTTCCTCTTTGTTTGTGGTATTTTCAGGCAAACGTAGGGGACAGAAAGCTATGGCTGTTTCTCTTTCTTTTTGGCTGCAGAGTATTATTCGTTTGGCATACGAGACTGCTGGACAGCAGCCTCCTGAAAGGATTACGGCTCATTCCACTAGGGCTGTTGCTTCTTCATGGGCATTCAAAAATGAAGCTTCTGTAGAACAGATTTGCAAGGCTACAACTTGGTCCTCTCTTCACACTTTTACAAAGATTTACAAATTTGATACTTTTGCCTCGGCTGAGGCCGCTTTTGGGAGAAAGGTTCTTCATGCAGTGGTGCCTTCCATTTAGGTTCCCTGTCTTGTCCCTCCTGTATCATCTGTGTGCTCTAGCTTGGGTATTGGATCCCATAAATAATGAAGATGATCCGTGGACTCATCGTGTCTTTAAGAAGAAAAGAAAATTTATGCTTACCTGATAAATTTATTTCTTCTTAGACACGATGAGTCCACGGCCCGCCCTGTTATTTTAGACAGGTTGTTATTTATTGTAAACTTCAGTCACCTCTGCACCTTGGCTTTTCCTTTCTCTTCCTAACTTCGGTCGAATGACTGGAGTGGGAGGGAAGGGAGGAGCTATTTAACAGATCTTCTGTGGTGCTCTTTGCCTCCTACTGCTGACCAGGAGGTGAATATCCCATAAGTAATGAAGATGATCTGTGGACTCATCGTGTCTAAGAAGAAATAAATTTATCAGGTAAGCATAAATTTCCTTTTTTATCAGTGATCTTTGGTCACTAATATGTTTAATTTCATGATCTATATCTTATGTATATGGGTGCATTAATACAATGAAAAGAGTGAGACTTTTGTAAATTGATTGTTTTTTTATTTTGTGTTACTAGCACTAACTACATTATGTGCTTGAGGGTTTATTTATTTTCTCTCTTATTATCCTTAGATACTGATATCCATTGTTTGTGTGTTGTACCAGCATGGATGGGTATGTCTTTTATGTAGCCATCCAATTTTTATTTATAGGTTCTAAGGCAAGAGTGCTGTATTAAAAGTACTTTTTACAGTTTCTTTATATATTTATTATTTTGATATTACTTTAGCACCGGTCTACAAAGGACTTTTTGCCTACCTGATATAAACCAGTGCCTTGAATACATTGTAATTTACTACAGACAGGCAAAACGTCTGACACGTTTCGCGCCCCCTAGTGACGCTTGAGTAAGCACCACTAGGGGACACAAAACGCGTCAGACGTTTTTCATGTCTATCACCCTGCATGTCTGTGCTGTGTTATAATATTTATCAATACATTTAAAGATTTTATTATTATATACCCCATTTTGCAGTGCCTGCTTACTCTTTTCTTCTCGGATATTTGCAGCTTGATTCCGCAGCTGCTACGGCACTCCAGGTTCAGCAGAGGATCTTTGGTGACCTTTTGGTGCGGGTTCATTTCCGCCACTTCCAGTAACATGGATTGAGAGACGCTGAGTCTCGTGAACTGCATTAATACAATCTCTCTGAGAGTGAGGAGATATTCAGCTGAGGATATTGCAGCATGTATTGTTCTCTGTAAAATACATATGTTTATGGCTAATTCTCCTTATATATGTTATATATAGGGGCTCGATTTTGAAATCTCCCTCTTATTGAGGAGTTTTTTCAGCAGTTTATGGCAATTTGTATATAGGTGACTCTTTAGAACCCTATATGTTTCTTGGCTGCAATATCATGATCTCTCCTTTAGGGAGGAAATTTTCAGTTTTGGGTTTGTTGCAGCTTGTATTTGTTCTATGTAAAATTCCTATTTGCATAGATGCTTTTTTAGCTTTCTAAGTCTTCAGGACTTCTCGATTCAATTCCAAGCTTCTCTGATACAGGTCCAAATTAAGGGACCCTCAGTTAGTGCTGGTAGACGCGTTAGCGGTTCAGTGGGAGTTCAGTCTGATATATATATATGTCCCCTCCATTTGCCCTTCTCTCCAGGGTCATAGCCCGCATTCATCAGAAGCGGGCCTCGAAGATCCTTTTTGCTCCAGCTTGGCCTCGCTCTTTAGTTGCAGATCTGGAGATGTCATCCTCTTCTCCGTGGAGGTTACTGCTGAGGAAGGACCTTCTACTTTGAGGTCCGTTCCTCCTTCAATTTCTAGATTCTCTAAGGCTGACTGCGTGAAGTTTGAATGCTTACTCCTGTCTAAAAGTGTTTTCTCTTGTTAAGTGTAGTCAGTCCACGGGTCATCCATTACTTATGGAATATATCTCTTCCTAACAGGAAGCTGCAAGAGGATCACCCAGCAGAGCTTGCTACATAGCTCCTCCCCTCACATGTCATATTCAGTCATTCTCTTGCAGCCTAACTAGATAGGTCGCTGTGAGAGATCTGTGGTGTTTTTTAACTTAGTTTATTTCTACAATCAAAAGTTTGTTATTTTAAATGGCACCGGAGTGTGCTGTTTATTCTCAGGCAGCATTAGAAGAAGAATCTGCCTGCGTTTTCTATGATCTTAGCAGACGTAACTAAGATCCACTGGCTGTTCTCATCTGAGGAGTGAGGTAACTTCAGAGAAGGGGAATAGCATGCAGGGCCCCCCTGCAAATGAGGTATGTGCAGTAATTATTTTTCTGAGGAATGGAATTGACTGAGAAAATACTGCTGATACCAATGTAAAGTAAGTTCAGCCTTAAATGCAGTGATAGTGACTGGTATTAGGCTGATGAGTGTGTGTACACTGAATGTATTTTTCTAAGGAATGGAATTGACTCTGAAAATACTGTTAATATTGAAATAATGTATGAGCCTTAACTGCAGTAAAAGCGACTGGTAGCAGGCTTATTAATAACAATTCATAACTTTTCAAATGTATGTTTAAAACGTTTACTGGCATGTTAATCGTTTTTTGTGAGGTACTTGGTGATAAAACTTATTGGGGCATGATTTTTACCACATGGCCATCTTTGTTTTCTGCATAGAAACAGTTTTCTGAGCTTCCCCACTGTTGTAATATGAGTGGGAGGGGCCTATTTTAGCGCTTTTTTGCGCAGTAAAAATTCAGTCACAATCTGTCTACTTCATCCTCCATGATCCAGATCGTCTCTAGAGAGCTCAGGGGTCTTCAAAATTCATTTTGAGGGAGGTAATCAGTCACAGCAGACCTGTGACAGTGTGTTTTGACTGTGAGAAAAACGTTAATTATTAAATTGTTAATCCGTTTTTGGGTATTAAGGGGTTAATCATCCATTTGCTGGTGGGTGCAATCCTTTGCTAACTTAATACATTTACTGTGAAAAATTGGTTGCTATAACTATTTTGGTCATTGTTATTTCAACTGTGACAGCTTTTTGTGCTTCTTAAAGGCACAGTAGCGTTTTTTATATTGCTTGTAAATTTATTTAGAAAAGTATTTCCAAGCTTGCTAGTCTCATTGCTAGTCTGTTTAAACATGTCTGACACAGATGAATCTCTTTGTTCACTATGTTTAAAGGCCAATGTGGAGCCCAATAGAAATTTATGTACTAATTGCATTGATGCTACTTTAAATAAAAGTCAATCTTTACATGTAAAGAAATTATCACCAGACAACGAGGGGGAAGTTATGCCGACTAACTCTCCTCACGTGTCAGTACCTTCGCCTCCCGCTCAGGAGGTGCGTGATTTTGTGGCGCCAAGTACATCAGGGAGGCCCTTACAAATCACTTTGCAAGACATGGCTACTGTTATGACAGAAGTATTATCTAAATTGCCAGAATTAAGAGGCAAGCGCGATAGCTCTGGGTTAAGGACAGAGCGCGCGGATGAGGTGAGAGCCATGTCAGATACTGCATCACAGTTTGCAGAACGTGAAGACGGAGAGCTTCATTCTGTGGGTGACGGATCTGATCCTGGGAGACTGGATTCAGAGATTTCTAATTTTAAATTTAAGCTTGAGAACCTCCGCATATTGCTAGGGGAGGTATTAGCGGCTCTGAATGATTGTAACACGGTTGCAATTCCAGAAAAATTATGTAGGTTGGATAGATACTATGCGGTACCGGTGTGTACTGACGTGTTTCCTATACCTAAAAGGCTTACAGAGATTATTAGCAAGGAGTGGGATAGACCTTGTGTGCCCTTTTCCCCTCCTCCCATATTTAGGAAAATGTTTCCTATAGACGCCACCACACGAGACTTATGGCAGACGGTCCCTAAGGTGGAGGGAGCAGTTTCTACTTTAGCTAAGCGTACCACTATCCCGGTGGAGGATAGTTGTGCCTTTTCAGATCCAATGGATAAGAAATTAGAGGGTTACCTTAAGAAAATGTTTGTTCAACAAAGTTTTATCTTAAAGCCCCTTGCATGCATTGCGCCTGTCACTGCTGCGGCGGCATTCTGGTTTGAGTCTCTGGAAGAGGCCATTCGCACAGCTCCATTGGATGAAATTATGAACAAGCTTAAAGCACTTAAGCTAGCTAAAGCATTTGTTTCTGATGCTGTCGTACATTTAATCAAACTTACGGCTAAGAACTCCGGATTCGCCATCCAAGCGCGCAGAGCGCTATGGCTTAAATCCAGGTCAGCTGACGTGACTTCTAAATCTAAATTGCTTAATATTCCTTTCAAAGGGCAGACCTTATTCGGGCCCGGCTTGAAAGAAATTATTGCTGACATTACGGGAGGTAAGGGCCATGCTCTACTTCAGGATAGGGCCAAATCAAAGGCCAAACAGTCTAATTTTCGTGCCTTTCGTAACTTCAAGGCTGGAGCAGCATCAACTTCCTCCGCTCCAAAACAGGAAGGAGCTGTTGCTCGTTACAGGCAGGGCTGGAAAGTTAACCAGTCCTGGAACAAGGGCAAGCAGGCCAAGAAACCTGCTGCTGCCCCCAAGACAGCATGAAGAGAGGGCCCCCTATCCGGAAACGGATCTAGTGGGGGGCAGACTTTCTCTCTTCGCCCAGGCTTCCCTGGGCGTTGGAGATCATATCTCAGGGATATCTCCTGGACTTCAAAACTTCTCCTCCACGAGGGAGATTTCATCTTTCAAGGTTATCAGCAAACCAAATAAAGAAAGAGGCGTTTCTACGCTGTGTACAAGACCTTTTACTAATGGGGGTGATCCACTCAGTTCCGCGGACGGAACACGGGCAGGGATTCTATTCAAATCTATTTGTGGTTCCCAAGAAAGAGGGAACCTTCAGACCAATCTTGGACTTAAAAATCCTAAACAAATTTCTAAGAGTTCCATCATTCAAAATGGAAACTATTCGAACCATCCTTCCCATGATCCAAGAGGGTCAGTACATGACCACAGTGGATTTAAAGGATGCCTACCTTCACATACCGATTCACAAGGATCATTATCGGTACCTAAGATTTGCTTTCCTAGACAGGCATTACCAGTTTGTAGCTCATCCCTTCGGATTAGCTACGGCTCCAAGAATCTTTACAAAAGTTCTGGGCTCACTTCTGGCGGTACTAAGACAGCGAGGCATAGCGGTGACTCCGTACCTAGACGACATTCTGATACAAGCGTCAAGTTTTCAAACTGCCAAGTCTCATACAGAGATAGTTCTGGCATTTCTGAGGTCGCATGGGTGGAAGGTGAACGTGGAAAAGAGTTCTCTATTACCACTTACAAGAGTTCCTTTTCTAGGGACTCTTATAGATTCTGTAGAGATGAAAATTTACCTGACAGAGGCCAGGTTATCAAAACTTCTAAATGCTTGCCGTGTCCTTCATTCCATTCCACACCTGTCAGTAGCTCAGTGCATGGAAGTAATCGGCTTAATGGTAGCGGCAATGGACATAGTACCATTTGCGCGCCTGCATCTCAGACCGCTGCAATTGTGCATGCTAAGTCAGTGGAACGGGGATTACTCAGATTTGTCCCCCCTACTAAGTCTGGATCAAGAGACCAGAGATTCTCTTCTATGGTGGCTCTCTCGGCCACATCTGTCCAAGGGATGACCTTTCGCAGGCCAGATTGGACGATTGTAACAACAGACGCCTGCCTTCTAGGCTGGGGCGCAGTCTGGAACTCCCTGAAAGCTCAGGGATTATGGACTCAGGAGGAGAAACTCCTCCCAATAAATATTCTGGAATTAAGAGCAATATTCAATGCTCTCCTAGCTTGGCCTCAGTTAGCAACTCTGAGGTTCATCAGATTTCAGTCGGACAACATCACGACTGTGGCTTACATCAACCATCAAGGGGGAACCAGAAGTTCCCTAGCGATGTTGGAAGTCTCAAAGATAATTCGCTGGGCAGAGTCTCACTCTTGCCACCTGTCAGCGATTTACATCCCAGGCGTAGAGAACTGGGAGGCGGATTTTCTAAGTCGCCAGACTTTTCATCCGGGGGAGTGGGAACTTCATCCGGAGGTCTTTGCTCAACTGATTCTTCGTTGGGGCAAACCAGATCTGGATCTCATGGCGTCTTGCCAGAACGCCAAGCTTCTTTGTTACGGATCCAGGTCCAGGGACCCGGGAGCGGTGCTGATAGATGCTCTGACAGCCCCTTGGGTCTTCAACATGGCTTATGTGTTTCCACCATTCCCGATGCTTCCTCGTTTGATTGCCAAGATCAAACAGGAGAGAGCTTCAGTGATTCTGATAGCGCCTGCGTGGCCACGCAGGACCTGGTATGCAGACCAAGTGGACATGTCTTCCTGTCCACCGTGGTCTCTACCTCTGAGACAGGACCTTCTAATTCAGGGTCCTTTCAAACATCCAAATCTAATTTCTCTGAGGCTGACTGCATGGAGATTGAACGCTTGATTCTATCAAAGCGTGGCTTCTCGGAGTCGGTTATTGATACCTTAATACAGGCTAGGAAGCCTGTTACCAGAAAAATTTACCATAAGATATGGCGTAAATATTTATATTGGTGCGAATCCAAGAGTTACTCATGGAGTAAGGTTAGGATTCCTAGGAAATTGTCCTTTCTACAAGAGGGTTTAGAAAAGGGCTTATCTGCTAGTTCGTTAAAGGGACAGATTTCTGCTCTGTCTATTCTTCTACACAAACGTCTGGCTGAAGTTCCAGACGTTCAGGTTTTTTGTCAGGCTTTAACTAGGATTAAGCCTGTGTTTAAGACTGTTGCTCCGCCGTGGAGCTTAAACTTAGTTCTTAATGTTCTTCAAGGCGTTCCATTTGAACCCCTTCATTCCATTGATATCAAGCTGTTATCCTGGAAGGTTTTGTTTTTGATGGCTATTTCCTCGGCTCGAAGAGTCTCTGAGTTATCTGCCTTACATTGTGATTCTCCTTATCTGATTTTTCATTCAGACAAGGTAGTTCTGCGTACTAAACCTGGGTTCTTACCTAAGGTAGTTACTAACAGGAATATCAATCAAGAGATTGTTGTTCCATCACTGTGTCCTAACCCTTCTTCAAAGAAGGAACGACTTTTGCATAATTTGGACATAGTCCGTGCCCTGAAGTTCTATTTGCAGGCAACTAAAGATTTTCGTCAAACTTCTTCCCTGTTTGTCGTTTACTCTGGACAGAGAAGAGGTCAAAAGGCTTCGGCTACTTCTCTCTCTTTTTGGCTTCGTAGCATAATACGTTTAGCCTATAAGACTGCTGGACAGCAGCCTCCTGAAAGGATTACAGCTCATTCTACTAGAGCTGTGGCTTCCACCTGGGCCTTTAAAAATGAGGCCTCTGTTGAACAGATTTGCAAGGCTGCGACTTGGTCTTCGCTTCACACCTTTTCAAAATTTTACAAATTTGACACTTTTGCTTCTTCGGAGGCTATTTTTGGGAGAAAGGTACTTCAGGCAGTGGTTCCTTCTGTTTAATGTTCCTGCCTTGTCCCTCCCTTCATCCGTGTACTTTAGCTTTGGTATTGGTATTCCATAAGTAATGGATGACCCGTGGACTGACTACACTTAACAAGAGAAAACATAATTTATGCTTACCTGATAAATTTATTTCTCTTGTAGTGTAGTCAGTCCACGGCCCGCCCTGTCTTTAAGGCAGACCTAAATTTTAATTAAACTCCAGTCACCACTGCACCCTATGGTTTCTCCTTTCTCGTCTGCTTTGGTCGAATGACTGAATATGACATGTGAGGGGAGGAGCTATGTAGCAAGCTCTGCTGGGTGATCCTCTTGCAGCTTCCTGTTAGGAAGAGATATATTCCATAAGTAATGGATGACCCGTGGACTGACTACACTACAAGAGAAATAAATTTATCAGGTAAGCATAAATTATGTTTTTTCAGATATGGTCTCAAGTCTTCCCTTGGCACAAGGTGAGCATTCCTCGAATTCTGTTGTTTATCCAAGAAGATTTGGAGAGAGGTTTGTCAGCTAGTTCTCTAAAGGGTCAGATCTCTGCAATTTTCGGTTTTGCTACTCAAGAAGTTGGCTAATCTTTTGGACTTTCAGTCCTTTTTTCGGTCAGAACCAGGCCTGTCTTTAAATGTATTGCTCCTTTTTGGAGCCTCATTCTAGTTATTCATCTTCTGCAACAGTTTGAGTCTATGCATTCTGTTCATATTAAACTTTTTCTTGGAAAGTTTAGTTTATTGGCTATTTCCTCTGCTTGTAGAGTGTCAAAGTTATCGGCCTTACAGTGTTACAGGCTACTAAGGATTTTGGGCAATCTTCTTCCTTGTTTGTGGTGTACGTTGGTAGGCGCAAGAGTCAAAGAGCCTCTGCTTCTTCCCTTTCGTTTTGGCTGAGGAGTATCATTGATTTGGCTTAGGAGGAAGCTGGACAGCAAACTCCTGAGAGGATTATGGCTCACTCTTCTGTGCTGTGTCTTCTTGGGATTTTAAGAATGAAGCCTCTATGGAACAAATCTGTAAGGTGGCTACTTGGTCCTCTTTACATATTTTTTCTAAATGTTACAAATTTTGTGTTTTTGCCTCAGCTGAGGCCTCTTTTGGTAGAAAGGTTCTTCATGCGTTGGTGCCTTCAGTTTAGGTCCGCCTGCCTTTGTTCTCCCTCCCTATCAATTCTGTGTCCTCTCTGGCTTAGATATTGGTTTTCCCAACAGTAGTTGAATGGAATCGTGGACTCTCCATGCCATTGGAAAGAAAACAAAAATTATGCTTACCTGATAAATTATTTTCTTTTACAAGATATGACGAGTCCACGGATTTCATCCTTACTTGTGGGATTTTACCTCCTGCTAGCAGGAAGTGGCAAAGAGCACCACAGCAGAGCTGTATATATAGCTCCTCCATTCTCCTCCCCCTCCAGTCATTCTCTTTGCCTGTGTTAGAGATAGGAAGAGGTAAAGTGAGGTGTTAGTATTAGATTCTTCAATCAAGAAGTTTTTTATTTTTAAATGGTTCCAGTGAGTACTATTTTCCTCAGGGAGAAATCGTCAGTTTAACTTCCCAAGAGGAGTGGAGACATCTTATTTTTCTGCCCTAATGTTGATGATCTTAGCAAATGTTATCTAAGATCCATGCTGGTTCCCACAGAGGAGTTGAAGGTAGTGTAAAGTAACATCTTCAGTCATGCTACAAGCAGCATTGAGGTATGTTCAGTCATTTGTTTCTGGGGAGACTTGATACATCAGAACAGGCTGACATTATTCCCTATCTGGGGAGGGTAAATCATGCACTACATGTATAGTAATGGTGTACCTGGAATTCCCTTTATATTAACTACTAAATGTGTCTAATATCACTTATGATAATTGTTTAGTATGGGCTGAACGCTGGGAGATGCAGTTGCTGGCTAAAAATGTCATACATTTTTTCTGACCTAAGGGTGTATAGTGTTTTTTTTTTCTTTGTCAGGCAGTGAGGCTTGATATTGGGACATGCTTGTGTAAGAGGGTCACATGGCTTTATGTTTTATTAACAATGACATGTTTGGGGTTTGCAACCCATGCGGGTCTCTGTAACGGCTAGTGTTACGCCCACGGGGCGGGGTCTATTTCTTCTATAAAGGTAAGACGAGTCCACTGATTCATCCTTTACTTGTGGGATATTATCCTCCTGCTAACAGGAAGTGGCAAAGAGCACCACAGCAGAGCTGTCTATATAGCTCCTCCCTTAGCTCCACCCCCCAGTCATACTCTTTGCCTACTCTAAATACTAGGAAGGGTAAAGTGAAAGAGGTGATAAAATATTAGTTTTTACTTTCTTCAAGTAAGAGTTTGTTATTTTAAATGGTACCGGTGTGTACTATTTACTCTCAGGCAGCAGATGGATGAAGACTGCTGCCTGGAGGATGATGATCTTAGCATTTGTAACTAAGATCCATTGCTGTTCCCACAGAGGCTGAGGAGTACAGGAAACTTCAGTGTGAGGAACGGTTTCATGCTATGCAGCAATGAGGTATGTTCAGTCATATTTTTCTGGAGAGACTGTGTATTTCAGAAAGGCTGACATTATACCCAGGAGGGTATACTTAGCATTGCATATGGGACCAATTACAAATATGGTTGACACTGAATTGCAAATGTTTGGGAGCAAACGTTTTTTGACTGGGGAGTGCTTTAACGTTTTTGTGGGCAATAACGTTTTGGGCAGCTTTATTAAGGGCACACATGACTTAACTTTTGGGTCGCAGAACCCACATGGCTAGTTATAACCGCTCTGATGCGGTTCTGTAAGGCTGTGGAGACATCGAGTGAGATGGGCGGGGCCTATTTTCGCCTCAGATGCACAGTTAGTTTGATCAGCAAGCTCTAACTTCTCGGGCCCTGGTGTATGTTTTGGGCCAAATCGAAGCTTTTACCCCACATTTTTGATCCCTGAGAGCAGTTAGGGCCACAACAGGGCTGAGAGGTTTTTTTTTTCCGGGTTTGGGCCTATTTTCGATCCTGTTTGCAAATTTAGTGGTTAATTGTTAAAAAAAATTGTTGTGCAATCTTAACTACCTATATTGTGTCTACATACAAAATTTGGTGCATGTTTAGGCTGTTTTGCAGAATGTGTATGCTTTTTTTCTGTTAAAGACGCAGTACCGTTTTTTAAGATTGTTATTTTTTTTACTAAATAAAGTGTTTTCATGCTTGTTTGTAGTCATTACTAGCCT
Source organism: Bombina bombina (assembly GCF_027579735.1). Classification (NCBI taxonomy): domain Eukaryota; kingdom Metazoa; phylum Chordata; class Amphibia; order Anura; family Bombinatoridae; genus Bombina; species Bombina bombina. The sequence continues at coordinate 1,277,951,092 of NC_069501.1, read as the reverse complement.
GTTCAACATGTCTGACATTGAGGAAAGTCAATGTTCAATATGCTTAGAAGCCATTGTGGAACCTCCACTTAGAATGTGTGCCTCATGCACTGAAAGGTCAATAAATTGTAAAGAACATATTTTAGCTACTAAAAGTATGTCGCAGGATGATTCTCAGTCAGAAGAGAATCAGGTTTTGCCATCTAATTCTCCCCAAGTGTCACAACCGTTAACGGCCGCACAAGTGACGCCAAGTACTTCTAGTGCGTCTAATTCTTTCACCCTGCAAGATATGGCCGCAGTTATGAATACTACCCTCACAGAGGTTTTATCTAAGCTGCCTGGGTTGCAGGGGAAGCGCAGTAGGTCTGGTGTGAGAACAAACACTGAGCCCTCTGATGCTTTATTAGCCATATCCGATGTACCCTCACAATGTTCTGAAGTAAGGGATTTGCTGGCTGAGGGAGAGATTTCTGATTCAGGAAATATGTTCCCTCAGACAAATTCGGATATGACGGCTTTTAAATTTAAATTAGAACACCTCCGCTTATTGCTCAGGGAGGTTTTAGCGACTCTGGATGATTGTGACCCTATTGTAGTTCCAGAGAAATTGTGTAAAATGGACAGAATCCTAGAGGTTCCTGCCTACACTGATGTTTTACCGGTCCCTAAGAGGATTTCGGAAATTGTTACTAAGGAATGGGATAGACCAGGTATTCCGTTCACTCCCCCTCCTACATTTAAGAAAATGTTTCCAATATCTGACGCCATGCGGGACTCGTGGCAGATGGTCCCTAAGGTGGAGGGAGCTATTTCTACCCTGGCTAAGCATACAACTATACCTATCGAGGACAGTTGTGCTTTCAAAGATCCTATGGATAAAAAATTAGAGGGTCTTCTGAAGAAAATATTTGTTCACCAAGGTTTTCTTCTCCAACCTATAGCGTGCATTGTTCCTGTAACTACTGCACCATCCTTTTGGTTCGAGGCTCTGGAAGAGGCTCTTCAGGTTGAGAACCCATTAGATGATATTCTGGATAGAATTAGGGCTCTCAAGCTAGCTAATTCTTTCATTACAGATGCCGCTTTTCAATTGGCTAAATTAGCGGCGAAGAATTCAGGTTTTGCCATTTTAGCGCGTAGAGCGTTATGGCTTAAGTCCTGGTCTGCTGATGTGTCATCAAAACCTAAGCTTTTAGCCATCCCTTTCAAGGGTAAGACCCTATTCGGGCCTGAACTGAAAGAGATCATTTCAGACATCACTGGAGGGAAAGGCCATGCCCTTCCTCAGGATAAGACGAATAAGATGAGGACCAACAAAATAATTTTTGTTCCTTTCGAAACTTCAAAGGTGGTCCCTCTACCTCATCCCCTGCTACAAAGCAAGAGGGGCATTTTGCTCAATCCAAGTCAGTCTGGAGACCTAACCAGACTTGGAACAAGGGTAAACAGGCCAAGAAGCCCGCTGCTGCCACCAAGACAGCATGAAGGGGTAGCCCCCGATCCGTGACCGGATCTAGTAGGGGCAGACTTTCTCTCTTCGCTCAGGCTTGGGCAAGAGACGTTCAGGACTCCTGGGCTTTAGAAATAGTAACCCTGGGGTATCTTCTGGATTTCAAAGTTTCTACCCCAAGGGGGAGATTCCATCTTTCTCAATTGTCTGTAAACCAGACAAAAAGAGAGGCGTTCTTACGCTGTGTAGAAGACCTATATACCATGGGAGTGATCTGCCCAGTTCCGAAAACAGAACAGGGGCAAGGGTTCTACTCCAATCTGTGGTTCCCAAAAAAGAGGGAACCTTCAGACCAATTTTGGATCTCAAGATCCGACATAAATTCCTCAGAGTCCCATCCTTCAAGATGGAGACCATTCAGACTATTTTGCCAATGATCCAGGAGGGTCAATATATGACCACCGTGGACTTAAAGGATGCGTATCTACACATTCCTATCCACAAAGATCATCACCAGTTCCTCAGGTGACAAGCATTACCAGTTTGTGGCTCTTCCCTTCGGGTTGGCCACAGCTCCCAGAATTTTCACAAAGGTGCTAGGGTCCCTTATGGCGGTTCTAAGGCCGCGGGGCATAGCTGTGGCGCCTTATCTTGGCGATATCTTAATCCAGGCGTCAACTTTCCAACTAGCCAAGTCTCACACGGACATCGTGGTGGCTTTTCTAAGATCTCACGGGTGGAAGGTGAACGTACAAAAGAGTTCACTTATCCCTCTCACAAGAGTTCCTTTCCTGGGAACTCTGATAGATTCAGTGGACATGAAAATTTTTCTGACGGAGGTCAGGAAGTCAAAAATTTTATCCATCTGCCGAGCTCTTCATTCCATTCCTCGCCCGTCAGTGGCTCAGTGTATGGAGGTAATCGGCTTAATGGTAGCAGCAATTGACATAGTTCCGTTTGCTCGCTTGCATCTCAGACCATTGCAACTTTGAATGCTCAAACAGTGGAATGGGGATTATGCAGATTTATCTCCTCAGATACATCTGGACCAAGAGACCAGAGACTCTCTTCTTTGGTGGTTGTCACAGGATCATCTGTCCAAGGGAATGTGTTTCCGCAGGCCAGCGTGGGTCATAGTGATGACGGACGCTAGCCTATTGGGCTGGGGTGCAGTCTGGAATTCCCTGAAAGCACAGGGATTGTGGACTCAGGAGGAGGCTCTCCACCCGATAAATATTCTAGAACTGAGAGCGATATTCAACGCACTTCAGGCGTGGCCTCAGCTGGCGTCGGCCAGATTCATAAGATTCCAGTCAGACAATATCACGACTGTAGCATATATCAATCATCAGGGGGGAACAAAGAGTTCTCTAGCGATGATAGAGGTTACCAAAATAATTCAATGGGCAGAGACTCACTCTTGCCATCTATCAGCTATCTATATCCCAGGAGTGGAGAACTGGGAAGCGTATTTTCTAAGTCGTCAGACTTTTCATCCGGGGGAGTGGGAACTCCATCCGGAAGTGTTTGCTTAATTGATTCAGCAATGGGGCACACCAGAATTGAATCTGATGGCGTCTCGTCAGAATGCCAAACTTCCTCGATACGGGTCCAGATCAAGGGATCCTCAGGCAGTACTGATAGATGCTCTAGCAGTACCCTGGTCGTTCAATCTGGCTTATGTGTTTCCACCATTTCCTCTCCTTCCTCGTTTGATTGCCAGAATCGAACAGGATAGAGCTTCGGTGATTTTGATAGCACCTGCGTGGCCACGCAGGACTTAGTATGCAGACCTGGTGGACATGTCATCTCTTCCACCTTGGACTCTGCCACTGAGGCAGGACCTTCTGATTGAATGCTTGATCTTATCCAAGGGGGGTTCTCTGAGTCGGTCATAGATACCTTGATTCAGGCTCAAAAGCCTGTCACCAGGAAAATTTATCATAAGATATGGCGTAAATAAAGTAAATATCTTTATTGGTGCGAATCCAAAGGCTACTCATGGAGTAAGTTTAAAGATGTGTACCATAAAGCGCCAAAGATAACCACACAAGCTCTTCCTCAAACGAGCGAGGTCTCCCAACCAGACCTCAAAAGGAAAGTCAAAAAGAATATGCTATGGAAAGAGCGTTAAATATCCCTGCTAAGGTATATATGGCTTAAGGTGGTGTCCACGATATATGTTGAATTGCTACTATGAAATATAATAAAAATTTTGTGGACTGCTATAGTACAGATTGCTGTTTTAAATATGATTGTCTATACGAATATGGGATATGTATAAAAATATTGTTTAATAGACGAGTTTAAAACAAGAAATGAACAACTACTTGATGTGCAATTCTAAAGAGGTACAAATAGATATCCTCTAAATTACAATTGATAGATATGCATTGAACTGGTAATCTTCTAAAATACAATCAATAAATATACAATGGCATAAAATTAAAAAGTTGAAATACGTTGTGGTTTCTATGTCTTCTAAAGTGCAATCAATAAATGTACAATGGCATGAATTAAAAAGTTGAAAAACGTTACGATATCTATATCTTGAGGCAGTACAATGAAAAATTATTAGATTAGTACATGGCAATATATGGCAATGTCTTAGTTACAAGATAAAGCACAGTCTGTATGATTCCAATATCTGGATGTTGTAATACCAAGTGTGAAAGATAAGTTAATGCAATGCATTCACAAATAAGCACATCATTATTCGCTGCCACAGCTATCAATATCGAGCCATTATATAGTTAGAATGTTGTCAAATACCGTGCTTGGTTTCACCGCCACTGCTCCGGATCCTAGGCGTCCCTCTAGTGAGTAGCGCTGTGCGCGGTTCCTCCTTCCAAGGAACGTCTTGAAATACTTGCGTTCCGATGTAAGTGCCGTTGATCTCGGCTCCTCTCCTTGGAACTCTCGCGGTAACTGCAGCGCTGCTCTTGGGATTTGTAGGCCGTCACTGCCGGTCTTTCAGTAGTATTGAATAAAGGTCTCGTAGCTAGCTGCACAAACCCTGATGCTCCTCCCTCCAAGTTTGGGGTAAGAAATAAGCCAGCAATCCAATGTAAACCAGGGAATAAAAGGCAGAATGGAGTCCCAGTACTCCACGATAAATAATCAAAAAAGAAAAAAGTATATTCCTTGGTGTTTAGCTTAAAAATGACACCAGAGCTGAGTAAAAAAGAAAACTTTATTGTGAAGTCATAAGATAGACGAGTGCTCCTTATAAAAGTTAAAAAATGGGAATATAAGTTTGACTGGTTTCGGTCTCTGGGAAAACTTAAAAGCTACCTGCTGTGCAGGACATTTAAATGGAATGGTATCCTCCTATTGGAGGATCCAAACCACCCATTTTCTTTAACTATTTGTTACTCAGTGCAATCTGAAAGACACATCAAATTAAAGCAGTGCATCACATCACTTATTTCTTGTGCAGACCTAATACAAACTATGGTCTGTTATTTTGTAGCATTCATCTTGCATATAAATAATTATTACCATGTATACACATAAATGTACTTTTATAAGAAATATATGGCAGATGTGCCAGTCGTTCCGCCATGGAGTTTGAATTTAGTTCTTAAAGTTCTTCAAGGGGTTCCTATTGAACCTATGCATTCCATAGATATTAAGCTTCTATCTTGGAAAGTTCTGTTTTTAGTTGCTATCTCTTCGGCTCGAAGAGTTTCTGAACTATCTGCATTGCAATGCGACTCGCCTTATCTTGTTTTCCATGCTGATATGGTGGTTTTGCGTACCAAACCTGGATTCCTTCCTAAGGTTGTTAGCTTAGGGCCTGGCGAGGTGCAGGGGCCTGAAGAAATTTTTTTGTCATAACTGTTAAATTATTTTATATTGCTTTTTACACATCTAAGCAAGCCGGTGCAATATTATTAGAATATTTTGGGCACATTAAAACAATTTTTATTGCCACAAATGCTGTTTTAAAGATAACAGAAAAATTGTTGCGCTTTTATTATTTAAAGGCGCAGTACACTTTTTATGTAAAGTTTTTTTGTGTATGTTTTTTGCCTTAAGAGGCCAATAAATAAAGCTAAGAACGACTATTATTGCTATTGCTAGTCTGTTTAACATGTCTGAACTTGAGGAAATCACTTGTTCTATGTGTTTAGATGCCATTGTGGAACCCCCACTTACTTTTTGTCCCTCATGTACTGAAATGGCCTTACAATGTAAAACTCAAATTTTATTTAAGGCTAAGGATGATTCTCAGTCTGAGGAGAATCAGGGTATGCCGCCAAATTCTCCCCAACCGTCGCAACCTTTAACGCCCACACAAGCGACGCCGGGTTCTTCAACCGTGTCTAATTCATTTACTCTGCAGGATATAGCTGCAGTTATGTCAACTACCCTTACAGAGTTATTATCTAAGTTGCCAGTGTTACAGGGCAAACATAGCAGGACAACAGTCAATGTGAATACTGAGTCCTCTGATGCTTTGTTACCTATTTCCGATGTACCCTCACAGGGATCTGATTTGGGGGTAAGGGAACTTCTGTCTGAGGGGGAACTTTCCGATTCGGGAAGTGTGTTGCCTCAGACAGACTCGGACGTTATGTCCTTTAGATTTAAGCTTGGACACCTCCGCCTGTTACTTCGGGAGGTTTTAGCGACTCTTGATGACTGTGACTCTATTGTGGTGCTACCAGAGAAATTGTGTAAGATGGACAAATACTTAGAGGTACCTGCTTACACGGATGTTTTTCCGGTTCCTAAGAGAATTTCGGAGATTATTAAGAGGGAATGGGACAGACCGGGTATCCCGTTCTCCCCTTCTCTTAATTTTAAGAAAATGTATGCCATATCTGACACTGTTCGGGACTCTTGGCAAACAATCCCTAAGGTGGAGGGAGCTATTTCTACCCTGGCTAAGCGTACAACTATTCCTATTGAGGACAGTTGTGCTTTCAAAGACCCTATGGAAAGAAATTGGATGGTCTTCTAAAGAAACTGTTTATTCATCAGGGTTTCCTTTTACAACCGACGGCCTGCATTGTACCAGTTACTACTGCGGCGGCCTTCTGGTTTGATGCATTAGAAGAGTCTCTTAAGACTGAGACTCCTTTAGAGGATATTTTTGATAGAATTAAGGCTCTTAAGCTGGCTAATTCTTTTATTACAGATGCCGCCTTTCAGATTGCCAAATTGGCAGCTAAGAATGCTGGATTTGCCATTTTAGCACGTAGAGCGTTATGGTTAAAATCTTGGTCTGCTGATGTGTCATCTAAGTCAAAGATTTTGGCTATTCCTTTCAAAGTAAAAACCCTATTCGGGCCTGACTTGAAAGAAATCATTTCTGACATCACGGGAGGTAAGGGTCATCTCCTGCCTCAGGATAAGACAGCTAAACTGAGGGGTAAACAAAATAATTTTCATTCCTTTCTGAACTTCAAAGGAGTCCCCTCTTCTTCCGCTAAACAGGAAGGGACTTTTGCTCAGGCTAAGCCCGTCTGGAGACCCATCCAGGCTTTGAACAAGGGTAAACAACCCAATAAGCCCGCTGCTGCTACCAAGACAGCATGAAGGGGCGGCCCCCGATCCGAGACCGGATCTAGTAGGGGGCAGACTTTCTCTCTTTGCCCAGGCTTGGGTAAGAGATGTTCAGGACCCCTGGGCACTGGAAATCGTGGCCCACGGGTATCAACTGGAATTCAAAAATTCTCTCCCAAGGGGGAGGTTTCTTCTTTCATGATTGTCTGTAAACCAGATAAAAAGAGAGGCGTTCTTACGTTGTGTAAAAGACCTCTCTACTATGGGAGTAATTCGCCCCATTCCAATACTGGAACAGGGGCAGGGGTTTTACTCAAATCTTTTCGTGGTCCCCAAAAAAGAGGGCACATTTCGACCTATTTTAGATCTAAAAAATCTAAACAAGTTCCTCAGAGTCCCATCCTTCAAGATGGAGACTATTCAAACAATTCTGCCATTGATTCAGGAGGGTCAATATATGACTACCGTGGATTTGAAGGATGCATACCTTCATATTCCTATCAACAAGGATCATCATCAGTTCCTAAGGTTTGCCTTTCTGGACAAACATTTTCAGTTTGTGGCTCTTCCCTTCTGGTTGGCTACAGCACCCAGATTCTTCACAAAGGTTCCTGGGTCACTTTTGGCTGTTCTCAGGCTGTGGGGCATTGCAGTGGCGCCTTATGATATTCTGATCCAGGCAGCATCTTACCATCTGACAAAGTCTCATACAGACATGGTTCTGTCCTTTCTGAGGACTCACGGGTGGAAGGTGAATCTAGAAAAGAGTTAATTCCACAGACAAGGGTTCCCTTCTTGGGAACTCTAATAGACTCCATATCTATGAAAATTGTCTTGACGGAGGTCAGAAAGTTAAAGATTCTAAATACATGCCGAGCCCTTCAGTCCAGTCCTCGGCCATCAGTGGCCCAGTGCATGGAGATAATTGGATTGATGGTGGCGGCAATGGACATCATTCCGTTTGCTCGTTTTCATCTCAGACCACTACAGCTGAGCATGCTCAGGCAGTGGAATGGAGATTATGCAAATTTGTCTCCTCAGATAGATCTTGATCAGGAGACTCTCTTCTTTGGTGGTTGTCGCAGGATCATCTGTCCCAAGGGACGTACTTCCGCAGACCCTCATGGGTGATAGTGACGACGGACACCAGCCTACTAGGTTGGGGTGAAGTCTGGAATTCCCTGAAGGCTCAGGGTTTGTGGACTCAGTTGGAGTCACTTCTTCCAATCAATATTCTGGAATTGTGAGCAATATTCAATGCACTTCAGGCATGGCCTCAGTTGGCTTCGGCCAAATTCATTCGCTTTCAGTCGGACAACATCATGACTGTGGCTTACATCAATCATCAGGGAGGAACAAGGAGTTCCTTAGCGATGACAGAAGTATCCAAGATAATTCGGTGGGCGGAGGCCCACTCTTGTTATCTGTCAGCAATCTACATCCCAGGAGTGGACAACTGGGAAGCAGACTTTTTAAGCAGACAGACATTTCATCCGGGGGAGTGGGAACTCCATCCGGAGGTCTTTGCCACTCTGATCCTTAGATGGGGCAGACCGGAATTGGATCTGATAGCATCTCGTCAGAATGCCAAGCTTCCAAGATATGGATCCAGGTCAAGGGATCCTCAGGCTGAACTGATAGATGCCTTGGTCGTTCAACCTCGCTTATGTGTTTCCACCGTATGCTCTCCTGCCCCGGGTGATTGCTCTGATCAAATGGGAGAGGGCTTCAATAATTCTAATCTCGCCTGCGTGGCCTCGCAGGACTTGGTATGCCGATCTAGTGGACATGTCTTCTCTGCCGCCGTGGAAGCTTCCATTGAGGCAGGACCTTCTCATTCAGGGACCCTTCCAACACCCCACAGAACCTAGTCTCAGCTTAGCCTACACCAGATTTAGTTGGAAGTCCGTTAGAACCTTGTAACACTGCTCAAGAGTGTATGCAAATAAACGGAGCTCTTTTGACACGTATGTGATCATCAATCCGATTGTTTCCTTTTCTAAGATTGATGTATTACTCAGAGCTAGTGCAGACGCGGTTTTAGGAGCGGAATGTAATCTCAACCCCTTATTCCCTCCCTGGGATATAGACCATGGCTCTGTAGAAATAGCGGAGGGTGATTCAGTTGTAACCCGGGACCCCACAGCAATGCTGCATATCTTGATTTGTAAAGGTCTGCCTACCAGGTTCCCCTTCCGCTTCGGTAGCACCATCCTGGCATCCGTCCGGTTTCTGGGTACTTCCAAGCCCCGAGATTACTAGGTCTCCGTTATAAGGCTCAGCATCTGTTGTAGCCTCAGCTATCGGGATGTTGTACCTCTGTCGAGGGATCTCTTGTATGCTAATCTCTCTCTGTAGGTCGGGGTTCTTCTCTGTATCTGGTTTGAGAGCTGCAGGAGGTTGGTTGCGTAAAGCTACAAGTTCTTGTTTGAGATCATGAAAGTGCATCTCCATGTTGGTTAATAAGACTTCTAAGGCTCTTTCGATAGCCACCATCGCCAGCATGCATATGTGTAAGTCACAAAATGGCCACCGCAAAATTACTTCTGCCAAGTGCTTCCCGTTGGATATTTAGGTTTCCTGTCTCTTCTGGGGCTCCCCTGAGGTCCGTAAACTTTGGTGAAGCTCCCTAGTTACTCAATTGTACTATTTGTTAATAGTGTGTTATACAGAGCGGTTGTACATAATGCTTTAGATGTATAAGTCGCTGGAGCTAAAGGAGAGTGCGACCGATCGGCTTCTGGGCTAGCCCCGCCCCCAAAATGATTAGCATTTTGATAACTGCTGTGCTAAACTGTCAAACCAAAAAGTTAAAAGCAGCAGCAACATCAGCTATAGAAATAGCAGGTCTAAGAATATAGCCAGTATGTAAATATGCTTTCCTAATATAAGAGTCAATCTTCCTATCTAAGGGATCCTTAAAATAACTACTATCTTCCATAGGAATAGTAGTACGTTTAGCAAGAGTAGAAATAGCGCCATCAACCTTAGGGACTTTCTCCCAAAACTCTAAATTGGACACAGGTAAAGGATACAATTTTTTAAACCTAGAATAAGGATTAAAAGAAGTACCAGGCTTAGACCATTCCTTAGTAATCATATTAGAGATAGCATTAGGAATAGGAAAAACTTCAGGAGTAACCTTTAGAAGTCTTTAAAAACAGAATTCAAAGGTTTGCTATTCTTATTATCAAGAGGACTAGATTCCTCAATACCCAAAGTAAACAATACTTCCTTTAACAAAGAACAAATATATTCCATCTTAAAAATAAAGGATGATTTATCAATTTCAGAGTCTGAAGTAGGATCCTCTTAGCCAGAGAAATCCTCATTAGCAGACAATACTTCAGTATGCTGTTGATCAATACAAACTTCATCAGATTTATGAGAAGTAAGGAGAGACTGTTTAAGTTTATTTGAAGGCAGAATAGCAGTCATAGTCTTCTTTATGGCTGCAGCAATATAATCTTTAATATCTACAGGAATATAATGTACATTAGACTGTGAAGGTTTAACAGTAGATGTATTTGTACTTATAGAAACATTTTCAGCATGAAACAATTTCTCATAACAAGTGCAACATACTTGAGCTGAAGGAAGATCAGTCAATTTACAACATACACACTTAGCTTTGGCAGATTTGTTTTCATGTAACTTGGTTCCTACAGTAACATCAGAGGCAGGATCAGTTTGAGACAACTTGAAAAATGTAACAAAAAAGAAAAAATAACATTTAAGCAAAATATCCAATTTCCTCAAAATAGCAGTTTTAGGAATGAGAAAAAATGCTTCTGAAAAAACACTCATAGTATGCAAAACAAAGCAAAAATCATAGCCATCTGTAACAAATGAAAGCAAAGAGGGAAAGACTTAATTTAACAATTTCTTTGGCGCCAAAAATTACGCTAATAAACATGACGCAAATGCAGAGAAAAAAAACTTTTGGCGCCAAGGTTAACAGGAAATGACACAATTCACGTCATAACAGGCGTGACTCTGCACCAAAAAAAAATTGCATCAACAAAGAAGCAAGAAATGACGTGACTCGCGTCACAACAAACGCAACCTTCGCGTCAAAAAATTTGCGGCAAGAATGACGCATTAAATAGAAGCATTTTGCGTCATTGCAAGCCTAATTTGCCCGGGAAAATTGGAGAAAACAAAACAAAACCAAAGTTACAACTAACTGGAACCCCAGGTAAGAAAATATTTACTAAATTCCTCCCAAAACATAATTTTGCATGCTGAAACTGTTAGACTGCAATATGCATTTAAAACTTTAAAATATAAAGTGCTAAACATAGCTGAGAGTGTCTTAAAAAATTATATACACTTACCAGAAGACACCCACCCACATAAAGCAGACAGCCAAACCAGTACTGAAACGTATCAGCAGAGGTAATTGTAGAGGAGTATAATGTCGATCTTTAAAAGGAGGTGGCAGATGAATCCCATTTACAATCCCATTTACAGAGAGCTTTAGAATAGATTTCCCATAGGTGAAAACAAGGCATCATCGGGCAATACTCCCTTCACATCCCTCAGACAAACACTGTACTTTGAGAGGAACTGGGCTTCAAAATGCTTAGAAGCTCCTTTCACAGAAGAAATCAAGCACGACTTGCTTCACTATCCTCCAACGAAGGCAAAGTTTGTAAAACTGAGGTATGACTGAGGTGAGAGGTGTATTTATAGGCATTTTTGGGGTTTGGGAAACTTTGCCCCCTCCTGGTAGGAATGTATATCCCATACATCACTAGCTCATGGACTTTTGCAACTTTCATGAAAGAAACTATATATTTCTCTTGTAAGGTGTATCCAGTCCACGGGTTCATCCATTACTTGTGGTATATTCTCCTTCCCAACAGGAAGCTGCAAGAGGACACCCACAGCAGAGCTGTCTATATAGCTCCTCCCCTAACTGCCACCCCCAGTCATTCTCTTGCAGCTCTCGACAAGATAGGAAGTATCAAGAGATATGTGATGACTTAGTGTAGTTTTTACCTTCAATCAAAAGTTTGTTATTTTTAAACGGTACCGGCGTTGTACTGTTTTACTCTCAGGCAGAAATTAGAAGAAGAATCTGCCTGGAGGTTGATGATCTTAGCGGTTTGTAACTAAGGTCCATTGCTGTTCTCACGCATAACTGAAGAGTATGGGAAAGACTTCAGTTGGGGGAACGGTTTGCAGATTACCTGCTTTGAGGTATGTTCAGTATATTTATTTCTAGAGAGATGATAAGATCTAGAAAATGCTGACAGAGCCTTGTATAATTGAGGTAAGCCTGATGCAGTGATTTAACAACGACTGGGTTCATGCTTACAAAAAAGGGTAATATTCATGTTAATACTCATATTTCTTAGTGACAAAATGTTTACATGTTATATAGAAAAAAGGTTTTTCTCTGAGGGTGATAAATCGTTTTTTTGGGGCCTAGTATCCACATGGCTAGTCAGATACTCCTAGGAATATTTTCTTAAAGCCCTCTGACATCGAGTGCATGGTGGGAGGGGCCTATTTTTGCACTCTAGATGCGCAGTTCTTATTCAGACTGAGACATCCAGCTTCCCTAAAGGAGTCCTCTGGCATCTGAGGACCACTATGGAGGGCTTATTCCTTTCCTAAATCGTATTTGAGGACAGGTAGGAGCCACAGCAGAGCTGTGGCAAGGTGTTTAACTGTTTATTAATGTTTTTTTAACATTTTTCAAATCCGGTTTGGGGCCTAAAGGGTTAATTATCCATTTGCAAGTGGGTGCAATGCTGCTTTAGTCCCTTATACACACTGTAAAAATTTCAAAGAGTTTACTACTTTTTAACACTGTTTTTCAGTTTATGTGTTAGTTTTTTTCTCTTAAAGGCACAGTACAGTTCTCTCCCCCTCCTGCTTTTAAAAAGATGTTTCCCATAGATGCCGCCATACGGGACTCGTGGCAGACGGTCCCTAAGTTGGAGGGAGCAGTCTCTACCCTAGCAAAGTGTACCACTATCCCCGTCGAGGACAGTTGTGCTTTCTTAGATCCTATGGATAAAAAATTGGAGGGTCTCCTTAAGAAATTTTTTATCCATCAAGGTTTTATTCTCCAGCCTCTTGCATGCATTGCCCCAGTTACTGCTGCAGCGGCTTTTTGGTTTGAGTCTCTTGAGGAGGCTCTACAGGTGGAGACCCCGTTAGATGATATTTTAGACAGGATTAAAGCTCTCAAGTTAGCCAATTCCTTTATTTCTGACGCCGTTTTTCATCTAACCAAACTAACGGCTAAGAATTCAGGTTTTGCCATTCTGGCGCGCAGGGCGCTATGGCTTAAGTCCTGGTCATCAGACGTTACTTCAAAGTCTAAGCTTCTTAACATCCCCTTCAAAGGACAGACCCTATTCTGGCCGGGCCTGAAGGAGATCATTTCTGATATTACTGGAGGAAAAGGTCATGCCCTTCCTCAGGATAGGTCCAATAAATTATGGACCAAACAGAATAATTTTCATTCATTTCGAAACTTCAAGAGTGGCGCAGCTTCAGCTTCCTCTAATGCAAAACAAGAGGGAAATTTCGCCCAGTCCAAACCAGTCTGGAGACCGAACCAGGCTTGGAACAAGGGGAAGCAGGCCAAAAAACCTGCTGCCGCCTCTAAGACAGCATGAAGGAGTAGCCCTCGATCCGGGACCGGACTAGTAGGGGGCAGACTTTCTCTCTTCGCCCAGGCTTTGGCAAGAGACGTCCAGGATCCCTGGGCATTAGAGATTGTTTCCCAGGGATATCTTCTGGACTTCAAAGCTTCATCTCCAAAGGGGAGATTTCATCTCTCACAATTATCTGTAAATCAGATAAAGAGATAGGCATTCTTACGTTGTGTTCAAGACCTACTGGTTATGGGAGTGATCCACCCAGTTCCAAGGGAGGAACAGCGGCAGGGCTTCTATTCAAATCTGTTTATAGTTCCCAAAAAAGAGGGAACTTTCAGACCAATCTTGGATCTCAAGATCCTAAACAAATTTCTCAGAGTCCCATCCTTCAAGATGGAGACTATGCGAACCATCCTCCCTATGATCCAGGAGGGTCAGTATATGACTACCGTGGACTTAAAGGATGCTTATCTCCACATCCAATTCACAGAGCTCATCATCAGTTCCTCAGGTTTGCCTTCTTAGACAGGCATTACCAGTTTGTGGCTCTTCCCTTCGGGCTAGCCACGGCACCAAGAATCTTTACGAAGGTTCTAGGGTCCCTACTGGCGGTTCTAAGCTCACGGGGCATAGCGGTGGCTCCTTACCTAGACGACATTCTGATACAGGCGTCGACTTTTCAAATCACCAAGTCCCATACGGACATTGTTCTGGCCTTTCTGAGGTCTCACAGGTGGAAGATGAACGAAGAAAAGAGTTCTCTCTCCCCTCTCACAAGAGTTTCCTTCCTAGGAACACTGATAGATTCAGTAGAAATGAAAAATTTTCTGACAGAGGTCAGGTTATCAAAGCTTCTAACTTCCGGCCGTGCTCTTCATTCCACTTCTCGGCCGTCAGTGGCTCAGTGTATGGAAGTAATCGGCCTAATGGTAGCGGCAATGGACATAGTTCCGTTTGCCCGTCTACATCTCAGACCACTGCAACTTTGCATGCTCAATCAGTGGAATGGGGACTACACAGATTTGTCCCCTCTGCTAAATCTGGATCAAGAGACCAGGGATTCTCTTCTCTGGTGGTTATCTCGGGTCCATCTGTCCAGGGGAATGAGTTTCCACAGGCCAGAGTGGACTATAGTGATGACAGATGCCAGCCTTCTGGTCTGGGGCGCAGTCTGGAACTCCCTGAAGGCTCAGGGTTCCTGGACTCAGGAGGAAGCCCTCCTTCCGATAAACATTCTGGAACTGAGAGCGATATTCAATGCTCTTCAGGCTTGGCCTCAACTAGCTGCGGTCAGGTTCATCAGATTTCAGTCGGACAATATCACGACTGTAGCCTATATCAACCATCAGGGGAGAACAAGAAGCCCCCTGGCAATGTTGGAGGTTTCAAAGATAATTCTATGGGCAGAGGTTCACTCTTGCCATCTCTCGGCTATCCATATCCCAGGAGTAGAGAACTGGGAGGCAGATTTTCTAAGTCGGCTTCATCCGGGGGAGTGGGAGCTCCATCCGGAGGTATTTACCCAGCTGATCCAACTATGGGGCAAACCAGAACTGGATCTGATGGCGTCTCGTCAGAACGCCAAGCTTCCTTGTTACGGATCCAGGTCAAGGGATCCCCAGGCAGCGCTGATAGATGCTCTAGCAGTGCCCTGGTCCTTCAGCCTGGCTTATGTGTTCCCACCTTTTCCTCTCCTCCCTCGTCTGATTGCCAAGATCAAGCAGGAGAGAGCTTTGGTGATTTTTATAGCACCTGCGTGGCCACGCAGGACTTGGTATGCAGATCTGGTGGACATGTCATCCTTTCCACCAAGGACTCTGCCGCTGAGGCAGGACCTTCTACTCCAAGGTCCATTCAAACATCCAAATCTAATTTCTCTGCGGCTGACTGCTTGTAGATTGAACGCTTGATTTGATCAAAACGTGGTTTCTCCGAGTCGGTCATTGATACCTTGATTCAGGCTCGAAAGCCTGTCGCCAGGAAAATCTATCATAAGATATGGTGTAAATATCTTCATGGTGTGAGTCCAAGGGTTACTCATGGAGTAAGGTCAGGATTCCTAGGATATTATCCTTTCTCCAAGAAGGATTGGAGAAGGGATTGTCAGCTAGTTCCTTAAAGGGACAGAGCTCTGCTCTGTCTATTCTTCTGCACAAGCGTCTGGCAGATGTTCCAGACGTTCAGGCGTTTTGTCAGGCTTTAGTTAGAATCAAGCCTGTGTTTAAACCTGTTGCTCCGCCATGGAGTTTAAATTTAGTTATTAAAGTTCTTCAAGGGGTTCCATTTGAACCTCTGCATTCCATAGATATCAAGCTTTTATCTTGGAAAGTTCTGTTTTTGATAGCTATCTCTTCGGCTCGAAGAGTTTCAGAGTAATCTGCTTTACAGTGTGATTCCCCTTATCTGATCTTCCATACAGATAAGGTAGTTTTGTGTACCAATCCTGGGTTTCTTCCTAAGGTGGTATCTAATAAGAATATCAATCAGGAGATTGTTGTTCCGTCACTGTGTCCTAATCCTTCTTCAAAGAAGGAACATCTAATACACAATCTTGATGTGGTTCGTGCTTTAAAGTTTTATTTACAAGCTACTAAGAATTTTCGTCAAACATCTGCATTGTTTGTTGTCTACTCTGGACAGAGGAGAGGCCAAAAGGCTTCGGCATCTTCTCTTTCTTTTTGGCTGAGAAGCATAATCCATTTAGCTTATGAGACTTCTGGCCAGCAGCCTCCTGAAAGAATTACAGCTCATTCCACTGGAGCGGTAGCTTCCACATGGGCTTTTAAAAATGAGGCCTCTGTTGAACAGATTTGTTAAGCGGCGACTTGGTCTTCGCTTCATACTTTTTCTAAATTCTACAAATTTGATACTTTTGCTTCCTCGGAGGCTATTTTTGGGAGAAAGGTCTTGCAGGCAGTGGTGCCTTCAGTTTAAGTTCCTGCCTTATCCCTCCCTTCATCCGTGTCCTAAAGCTTTGGTATTGGTATCCCACAAGTAATGGATGAACCCGTGGACTGGATACACCTTACAAGAGAAAACAAAATTTATGCTTACCTGATAAATTTCTTTCTCTTGTGGTGTATCCAGTCCACGGCCCGCCCTGTCACTTTAAGGCAGGTGTTTTTTATTTTTAAACTACTGTCACCACTGCACCCTATAGTTTCTCCTTTGTTCTTGCTTGTCTTCGGTCGAATGACTGGGGGTGGCAGTTAGGGGAGGAGCTATATTGATAGCTCTGCTGTGGGTGTCCTCTTGCAGCTTCCTGTTGGGAAGGAGAATATCCCACAAGTAATGGATGAACCCGTGGACTGGATACACCACAAGAGAAAGAAATTTATCAGGTAAGCATAAATTTTGTTTTTTATTTAGTAGACAACCCAAGGTAATATTTTATAACGCCAATTTCACTGCCAAATTCGATCATTTAATTTTTTTTTTACTTTTTCACAAACTTTTTGTTTCTAACTGAAATAATTTACATACAGCTTGTGCAGTCATAACACAAATGAATGCAAAAGCTTCTTTGGGATCCCCTTTGCACAGAAATAGCAGACATACATGGCTTTGTCATTGGGTTTTTTTTGTAATTAGAATGCCACTAATTGCAGCTGCGCACCACACTTCTATTATTCCGGCAGTAGAGGGGTTAATTACTTAGCTGGCAAGGGTTATAGTATACTAGTGTAAGGATTAACCTCCCACATGACACCTCCCTGGTCTCCCCCAAACAGCTCCTCCCCCCCCCCCCCCCCTCACCCAGATTCCTCACCACAGTCTGTCAATATTATGTTTTCGGGCCTTTTTTTTTTTTTTTTTCTTAATAAGTTAATTTTATTTATTTTCAGTGTAGGATCCCCCTTACCATCCCACTTCCCGGATCCCTCCCAAACAGACTCCTATGCTTATATACTGTGAACTCTTGCACATGCTCAGTTATATGCACACTGAGGCACAATCTCCTACTGAGCATGTGCAAGAGTTCACAGTATATAAGTATAGGAGTCTGTGATTGGCTGATGGCTATCACATGATAGTAGGAGCTGGTGCCTCAGTGTGCATATAACTATCATGTGACAGCCATCAGCCAATCACAGACTCTGTGAACTCTGGCACATGCTCAGTAGGAGCTGGTGCATCATTGTGCGTATAAACAGAATATGCTAAATCTGAGTCAAGGCCCTATAGATCTTTAGTACATGGTTGGTGAAGGGTTAACTGTTTTTACTACAATGCTATATCCTGTAATAGGCAGATGATTGAGAGGCTTTAAATAAAGTTGTTTCTTCTATAGATCTTATGTAGCTTTAAAAGATGAAATCACCACGCTCATCTGCTTCTTGTCATCAGTCTGTGGGTGAAAGGATCAGTTAGGTGCAGTTCTCCATCATTTCCTTATGTTGTTTCAGCTCGGAAAACTCCCCAGAACAAAAGTACCATGAGAAAAGCCTGGGCCGATAGGCTTAGAAGAACCACACATCAGACAGAAGCTGACATGTTCTCTGTAAAACATGTGATTGTATCTGAAGACGGTGAGTCCCACCACACAAGGAGATGACATTAAATGGCTAACACTGTGTAAAAATGCTAACACCTTCATTGTAAGCCCCCCCCCCCGCCATACACAGGTAAGCCTTGTGCATCTGACAAGCATGTGAGTTCATGTGGTGGTGATTGCCATTCTGAGCATGTGTATCAGGTGCATGTGCACACTGCTTACCTGCATATGCAAGGGGGCTGATGGAAAAGGGATTCTAATTCAATTAAAATGTGCCACTGTGAACTTCGTGTGTGACTTATGTCCCTTTAATTGTTCAGTTTAGGGGAATTGAGTCATTTCTACAGTGATGCAGGCTAGCCTTGTATGCCGTGCCTTTCTGTGTAAATTTATTACAGAGTTAGCTAGGAGCATCATAGAACAAGTGTGTGCCTGGCTTTGCTAAGTGTTAGAGATAATGTAATAGTCAGGGCTTAGCAAGTCCTACTAGCCATTCTGATGCTAACTTTCTGGAATCTTCTGTATAAAGTTATATATAAAATCATTGCCTGGCGTCTACAACCGCTGTATGGCTGACTCACCAGTGCTCTAAGTGGCTTCTTTTCTAAGGTTTAAATACATAAAGTCTGGTTAAACTATTGTCAGGATGCAGCAATCGGCTGACAGGAAGCTTAGTTCTACTAAAGTGTCACTATGTCAGGGGTGGCAGAGGGTCTCTAGGAACAGCTGGCACCAGGAGATATTCTTCATGATGACGCATTGCTGTCAATAGCACAATAACTTGAATTATGCTTATTTGATCATTTTCTTTTCTTCAGACGGGGAAAGTCCACAGCTGCATTCATTACTTTTGGGAAATACAGAACCTGGCCACCCGGAGGAGGCAAAGACACCCCAGCCAAAGGCTTAAATACATTCCCACTTCCCTCATCCCCCAGTCATTCTGCCGAGGGAACAAGGAACAGTAGGAGAAATATCAGGGTGAAAAAGGTGCCAGAAGAAAAAAAACAAAAATTGTGGCCGCCCCACATAAAAAAAATGCAGGTGGGGAGCTGTGGACTCTCACCGTCTGAAGAACATAAAATTATCAGGTAAGCATAATTTAAGTTTTTCTTCATAAACTTTTGGGAAAACAATACCCAAGCTATAGAGGACACTGAATGCAAAAGGGGCGGGTACAAAAGGCGGCCCATTCTGAGGGCACCATAGCCTAAAAACACCAAGACTCCCGACAAAAAAATTGCATTATCAGAAGCAGAAGGACAAAAAAGGAAAAGGCACGAGTAAGTGCCCATTAGTAAGAACCAGCAAGGACCTTCATAGAGACTGCTCAAGAAGGTCCTCTGAGGAGACAAAATCCTGCAGGCTCTTAGCCCGCAAATAAACTCACCCCCGACCAGAAGAAGAGGAAACATCCAGTGTCTCCCTGAAAGGAAGAAAATGGACTCAGATAAGGAAGTCCGCAAGGACCCCCAGAAACACACAGGAATTAGAGCAATAAGAAAAAACCCCAAGAGAACTCCAAGAGAGTAAACAAGGATAAGACAGGGCAAAACCATAGAAAAACCCCACCGAACTAGCAGAGCAAAGGGAGAAAAATCCCAGACCCCATCTGAATGGAGTCCAAGGGACCAAAGAAAAGCCCTGAAACTAAAGGGAAAAAGGAAGATCCCCTCCCCTACGCAGAGTGCTAACTCGCACCCCGGATAGTGCAACCGAAAGACGAACCGTCCCCAGGAGCTGCAAAAAAACAGCATCAGAAGAACTAAATATGCTCTGTAGAGGCCCCAGACTTTTTGCAGCAAAGAGTTTAAGCAAACAGAAGTCGCCAACCCTAGCTAATCAAGGTATTAAGCTGCACGGGACTGTCGATAGAAAAGACAATCTTGCAAATCAACACTTTCCCAAGAAATGCAGGGAAGGTAGGATAGAACCCAGAACCCGCAGAGAAAAAACTACCTGCCGAGGAAGGATCCACCGCGAAACCTCCCACCTAAGAAAGACTCACAAGATATAACTATGAAACGCGGTCAAAGATCAACAGATCAGACAAATCCCTAACCCTCACTTCGGGCAACGGACCCAGCACAAATCAACTGGCAATGTCCAAAAAGACAAAGGAATGAAAATTCCCTAAACACCAAGACCTTCAGAAAGGAAAGGGGAGGGATCCAGCCCCCCAAAAAGAGCTTGGGGTCCAGAACCCAGACGCAGCTCCCTAACCCAAAGACTAAGGACACTCCCAGAGGAGACCATCTACAATAATGGCACATCACAAGAAACTAGCCCTACACCTGGCATCCTTCACGCAAGGTAGAAAGGACAACCCCACTAAACAGAGGAAGTAAAGGACCTTCAAGCACCAGGCAGATACTGTGGAATGCCAAGTCCACCCCAAGGAAGGGTAAACCAAAACAAAACAGCTCATCCCACACAGATATGGAGTGTAAAGCTGAATAAGGACCCAAAAGGTCAAAAACCGAATGAAGGAACCATCCGGCCACCACTGCCGGCCCAGCAGAATATCCAAGTCTCTGAGAAGAGAGATACAAATCCTCCCATAGGAACATAAGATGTCCCTGCACTGGGGAACTGGGCAGTCCGAACCAGTCCTAAAGGATCTGGATACAGAACCAAACTGTCCAGTTAAAGACAAGGAACAAAAATTAATATCTCTCAATCGGAATGCACCTTGCACAACAGGCGATGCAATCCCAGTCATATCCAAGGTACCTTGGACACTGAATTCTCACGTAAGTAGCCCAGATAAAGAGTGCGATAAAGACACCAACAGCGGGATACAAACTCCCCACGAAAAGGTGCTAGGCAATGAAGGACGCCCCAGCTACCCTGGTAGGCCTCCAAGGCTCTAGGGACAGCACCCACTAAGTGCAAAGACTAAGGCAAAAACGTACAAGAGAACAAAGCTCAAACCTAAAAATCTGGATCAAGCAGATATCCCAAATCTCCAAGATCCAACCAGGATCAACTTCCCATAAGCCCCTACAGCTCGAGGAACATACGTTGAATAAGCATCCTAACCCCTGGCAGAGGAAAAACCCAAACGCCTAAGCAGGAGCGTACACAGGGGAAAAAGGAGACAACATAATCTGCAAAGCTCCAAAAATATGGGAGCAGATGAGATCCCAGAAGAAGTAAAAAGGCCCAAACTTCCTGAAACTGATGACCAAATAGCAAGCCTCAAGGAAAGGGGACAAAAAGCCCCAAACCACCTCGACCCAAAGGAAGAGATACCGTCATCAAGGAAAACAGAGTCCTTAAGGGAATCCGCAAAATAGGAGACGAGTAAACACCACCGGCACCACAGATTTAAATGAAAATCCCCGAACCCCCAACCCACTAAGGGAAGGAGAAAAAAACTCTAGCACCTGAAGAACACAGGAGCCTACAGAGTACACCGTAGCAGGATCCGAACCTCGGAACCCCCGCTAAACAGGGATAGGACAAGCAGTTCAGGTAACAGAAGAGGCCGCTTCCAGCTTACACACCATACTCCGGTGGCAGACTCCTGGGGATGACGTCACTGACGCTTCCGCATTCAGCTTGCGCACACTCTGGCTTGCGGTGATCGGGTGCAATGCCCGTGAAGCAACGGATTACTTGCCAATAATGTCCAAAGAAGAAAAAAAGTTCTGGCAGCACATAGTAGTTATAAAATAATTCACTTTTATTGAGCAATGTTTCAAGCACACAAGCACACAAGTACATCATGGACTGAACGTCTGATGCGTTTCACGCCCCCTAGTGGCGCTTCATCAGAGACAACAGGTGTTCTAACCACTGCCTTCTTATAGACAGGCTGTGGACAGGTACATATTTTAACACTTCATTGTCACAATCATACACAGTAAACATTAAAAGGAAACTTAGTAATAAAATATGCTACAGTTCACAATGTCAAAATCTCTCATGTTACCCTTATCAATGAAAGAAAATTGTATATATATATATATGTTTTCATAGAATATTCACTCTAAATACTTGTTACATGAACTTAGGTAACCTGCCATAAAGAGGTAATTTAATCATATCATTATGGACAATTGAATCATATTCTAATTGAAGAACCTACAAAAATATATAAAAATATGTAAATATGCTTATATTTCAAACCCTCAAATATATATATTTATCCAAACAATTGTTAACTGATTTAGATACACACGCACATATATATATATACATGTACATGTGTATATATACATTCACAGCTAAGGATATTTCTGACTACTAGATTTTATTTATTTTATGTAATTTTATTAATTTATTGTGTTTGATTTTAACTTGATGGCTAACTTATTATCAACTATGCAAAAAGCAAACACTGATAGCTATTAATAGCTATACAAAATAACTAATATCCCATTCCAAATTGAGGCCATTCTAGTTCTAGTTTTCAACTGATAGATCCAGTATAACTATAACTCTTTTTTGTCCAAAATCTTATACTTATTACCCCCTCTTAAAGGGACCTTTGCTACATCAATAATTTTCACTCTGAATTTACCTTCATGAGTGAAATGTGTAAGATTGAAGTGCCTGGCTACTGTGCGTGTGTATCTAAATCATATTTTATTACTAAGTTTCCTTTTAATGTTTACTGTGTATGATTGTGACATTGAAGGGTTAAAATATGTACCTGTCCACAGCCTGTCTATAAGAAGGCAGTGGTTAGAACACCTGTTGTCTCTGATGAAGCGCCACTAGGGGGCGTGAAACGCGTCAGACGTTCAGTCCATGATGTACTTGTGTGCTTGAAACATTGCTCAATAAAAGTGAATTATTTTATCACTACTATGTGCTGCCAGAGCTTTTTTTCTTTTTTTTTTACTTTTTTTCTTCATAGGACAAGCAGGACTGAGCACAATCCCCTCTGATGCCCCCAGAAGAATAAACGAGGACCAGCCTGGCGTCTAGGAAAACTATAACTTGTAACAGGAACAAGAAAATGAAACTCAAAAACCAGAGTGAGCCACTAGGCACCCCAACCGGACCAGCCAAGTATAACGGGCACCACATGTCTAATATAGGCCCCTAGGGACAGAAACTAGTACCCAACCAAGACCAGCCTGATACGTAGGGCACCCAAGTACTGTCCAAGGCCACTGAAAGTCGCAACCCGTAAGGGATAGACAATTTAAACAGACAAACGGCAGACATAACATGTCCTAACTTTTCATATAACTTCTGCAGAAGCGCCAATGCGACCACAAAATCGCTAGTATCAAATTCCAGAAAAGAAAATATTTCCAAAGGAAAAACTTATAACAACATGAGCTTTCAAAATTAAATAAAATTACATCCTAACCGGATCAAAATAAAAGAGGGCAACACCCACAGGTTAACGTCCAGAAGAACGGACACACTGACGGCACCAGTCGGTCAGAGATCCAATTCCTCCAAAGCTCAGAACTGGAAGAAGATGCTTAAAAGAAATATACAGGTGGCCCTCGGTTTACAGCGGTTCTATTTGCACCGTTTCAGAATAACAACCTTTTTTTTTTCAGTTATGTGACTGCTATTGAAAAGCACTGAGAAGCAGTGCATTGATTAAAATAGCCAGTAGGTGGAGCTGTCCGCTTATGTTGCAGCAAAGATATGCAAGCCATGCACACAAGCAGGCTGAAATTAATCAGTGTTGCTAGCTAGACTTGAGCTATCGAGCAGCTTTCAAAGGAACAAGATCTTCCTGTCTATAAATCAGTCCAGATTGGAATGCATAGAAAGAACTGTTTGCAAAGAAATGCAAGTAAAGTCTGTGTTGTGTGATTTTTTTATTAGGTTTATAATGCTGTTTTAGCAAATGTTGTTGTTCATTTAACTTAGTTTAATTATATATCCTGTGTTGTGTTATTTAATTAGGTTTATAATGCTGTTTAGCATTTAAAGTCTTCATTTCAAAGCTTTACAAATAATGTATTAGGTGTTACAATTTTGAGAGGGACCTGGAACCGAACTCCCTCACTTCCCATTGACTTACATTATAAACTGGGTTTCAATTTACAATGGTTTCGTAAACTGAGGGCTACCTGTATACGACAAGAAGATTGATTCATCCCCCGTTGTCTAACCCTGCTTGTTGTCTGGAACGGAAGACCGAGGATCCTCTAGCACTGCCAAAACATCCCTCAACAGAACACGAAGGCGCGCCAGTCTATAACGAAAAGCAAGACTTACCTCCGCCGGGACAACTAATGACCCTGGCCCGAGGATTGAACCCCTGAAGCTTCAGAGGAAATCGCTTCCCCAGAGGGCTGATCTGAACTAGACGATCCCACGCCTGACGAGCCCTGGTTACCAGAACACGGACAGTATGGAAAATGTAAATACGCCAACGCTGTCTATATGGCCATGTGGAACCGTGCCGTAACCTCTGGAGGAAACAAGCCACCTTCCGGAGAAGGATAAACAGCGTTTGGGACACCTTGTTGTGTAGCTAAGGAAGGTTCTGGGGTGCGCGCCTCGCGGGAAACGTAATCCCCAGGGGAGGATGGCTCAGCGGACTCTAAGATCCCCGATTCCAGAGAGCAGAGACCTAAAAAGCGGCATTCGGGACATAACTGATAGGCATGAATCACCCGTGCCCTTTCATATTCTTCGCAAGAAGTAGAATCTGAATCAGAGACATCCGTTTCCAAAAAATCAGAATCCTCCATAACTTGGAAATTATAAATATGGAAAAAAAATAAATGGCACCTTTTACACCCCCAATGGCTGGGGCACTCACCACCTCCTATGACCCAGACGCTAGCGAAACAGAATCTCTCCGTCACCATACTGTCAAGAATACGGAAATGGAGGACAGGAGCGTGACCACGTCTGGTCACAAGGTGCACCGTGCAGTCCAAGGAAAAAGAGCGCCAGTCCGTAAAGACTGTGTATCCTTCAATAAAGGTCTATGTTCTGAAAAAGCTACAAGCCCAAGTAGCACTACACATTAGCAGACCGAATCACATAACAAACATGATTAAAGTCCCCCCCCCCCTGTTCAATAACCCCCCTCAGGAGATATTAACCCTTGATTCCATAAGATAAAAGGAGTCCCACTGGGACCCTGGTTTCTTCCTCATACATTACATTTCCATATTAAAAATAAAATGAAACAATCTTACCGGAATCTACGCCGTGGAATGGAAACACGGCTCTTCAAGTGTGACAGATAGTAGAGTTGCTTCTGACATGGACTTGAGTGAATAAAGGCAGGCAGCGAAACTCGTCAACGCTGATTGCTTATGGAGCTGTTAATATGAGTCGGGATGGTTTTTCAGAAAAACTCTCCCTGCATCTCTGGACTCTAACTTTCATCCATGCTCTCACTGAGAGGCTGACAGGACTACTTAAAAGTCCAGTCCCAATCCGAAGAGTACTACCCTCCATAAGAGACTACCGAAACTTCTGACACTTCTCTGCCAACCTCCTGTGACGAGAGGCAAAGAATGACTGGTGGATGAGGGAAGTGGGGGAGGTATTTAAGCCTTTGGCTGGGGTGTCTTTGCCTCCTCCTGGTGGCCAGGTTCTGTATTTCCCAAAAGTAATGAATGCAGCTGTGGACTCTCCCCGTTTGAACATTGCTAAAATCATCATTTAATACTTTATTTCATAAAAGGGTGCTCTTCACCCTTTGTCCTCATTACTGGTTAGGAGCTCCCAGTGATGAGTTTGGAGATTCTTAGTTGCTTCTTTTTACAGCACCACATAGCTTGTCCTGGTAAAGCAGGAAGCAGCCAGTATCTGGCGAGGGACATTAGCTTGTAGGCTGCATCACTGAGCAGATGATTTCCATGGGGAATCTCTTATCAGAGGATATCAATGGGAAGATGTTGACAATATTATGTAAACTCAGGAGCCAGACACATCTCTCAGGAGTTAGTGGAGACCTTTATAGATACAATTAATATAACATGCTGTGTCCACTACTTCTATGCAAGGGTTAAACATCTGTTCTATATAGTGTAAAAAAAAACAGGATTTTGGTTATGTTCTTTGACCAAAACATGATAAGCCAAGGTCATAATGATACATTGTTCCTAACACTATACCAGCCTTGTCATATGAACAGACACTTCTTTCTATATACAGTTGCAAGAAAAAGTATGTGAACCCTTTGGAATGATATGGATTTCTGCACAAATTGGTCATAAAATGTGATCTGATCATCATCTAAGTCACAACAATAGACAATCACAGTCTGCTTAAACTAATAACACACAAAGAATAAAATGTGATCTGATCATCATCTAAGTCACAACAATAGACAATCACAATCTGCTTAAACTAATAACACACAAAGAATGAAATGTTGCCATGTTTTTATTGAACACACCATGTAAACATTCACAGTGCAGGTGGAAAAAGTATGTGAACCCCTAGACTAATGACATCTCCAAGAGCTAATTGGAGTGAGATGTCAGCCAACTGGAGTCCAATCAATGAGATGAGATTGGAGGTGTTGGCTACAGCTGCCCTGCCCTATAAAAACACACACCAGTTCTGGGTTTGCTTTTCACAAGAAGCATTGCCTGATGTGAATGATGCCTCGCACAAAAGAGCTCTCAGAAGACCTACGATTAAGAATTGTTGACTTGCATAAAGCTGGAAAGGGTTATATAAAAGTATCTCCAAAAGCCTTGCTGTTCATCAGTCCACGGTAAGACAAATTGTCTATAGATGGAGAAAGTTCAGCACTGCTGCTACTCTCCCTAGAAGTGGCCGTCCTGTAAAGATGACTGCAAGAGCACAGCACAGACTGCTCAATGAGGTGAAGAAGAATCCTAGAGTGTCAGCTAAAGACTTACAAAAGTCACTGGCAAATGCTAACATCCCTGTTAGAAAATCTACAATACGTAAAACACTAAACAAGAGTGGATTTCATGGGAGGATACCACAGAGGAAGCCACTGCTGTCCAAACAAAACATTGCTGCACGTTTACAGTTTGCACAAGAGCACCTGGATGTTCCACAGCAGTACTGGCAAAATATTCTGTGGACAGATGAAACCAAAGTTGAGTTGTTTGGAAGAAACACACAACACTATGTGTGGCGAAAAAGAGGCACAGCACACCAACATCAAAACCTCATCCCACCTGTGAAGTATGGTTGTGGGGGCATCATGGTTTGGGGCTGCTTTGCTGCGTCAGGGCCTGGACGGATTGCTATCATCGAAGGAAAAATTAATTCCCAAGTTTATCAAGACATTTTGCAGGAGAACTTAAGGCCATCTGTCTACCAGCTGAAGCTCAACAGAAGATGGGTGTTGCAACAGGACAATGACTCAAAGCATAGAAGTAAATCAACAACAGAATGGCTTAAACAGAAGAAAATACGCCTTCTGAAGTGGCCCAGTCAGAGTCCTGACCTCAACCCGATTGAGATGCTGTGGCATGACCTCAAAAAAGCGATTCACACCAGACATCCCAAGAATATTGCTGAACTGGAACAGTTCTGTAAAGAGGAATGGTCAAGAATTACTCCTGACCGTTGTGCATGTCTGATCTGGAACTACAGGAAACGTTTGGTTGAAGTTATTGCTGCCAAAGGATGTTCAACCAGTTAATAAATCCAAGGGTTCACATACTTTTTCCACCTGCACTGTGAATGTTTACATGGTGTGTTCAATAAAAACATGGCAACATTTCATACTTTGTGTGTTATTAGTTTAAGCAGACTGTGATTGTCTATTGTTGTGACTTAGATGATGATCAGATCACATTTTATGACCAATTTGTGCAGAAATCCATATCATTCCAAAGGGTTCACATACTTTTTCTTGCAACTGTATGCCTGAAGTGGTTTCTATGACTTTTACTGCCCGAATATGGTAAGGGAGACACCTCCAAATTTCATACTGTTGATTTACAAAGCCAAAAGGGAGCAGCATATCAGATTAACTAAATTACAAGCAGTAAAACATTTCTGTCCAGCACAAAAAGGTTAAACATTACTTCAGTATATTTTGTTTTCATCCTTAGACCAAACTATGGTAAGTATGCACACTATGGCCTAGATTTGGAGTTCGGCGGTAAAAGGGCTGTTAACGCTCCGCGGGCTTTTTTCTGGCCGCACCATAAAATTAACTCTGGTATCGAGAGTTAAAACAAATGCTGCGTTAGGCTCCAAAAAAGGAGCGTAGAGCATTTTTACCGCAAATGCAACTCTCGATACCAGAGTTGCTTACGGACGCGGCCGGCCTCAAAAACGTGCTCGTGCACGATTCTCCCATAGGAAACAATGGGACTGTTTGAGCTGAAAAAAAACCTAACACCTGCAAAAAAGCAGCGTTCAGCTCCTAACGCAGCCCCATTGTTTGCTATGGGGAAACACTTCCTATGTCTGCACCTAACACCCTAACATGAACCCCGAGACTAAACACCCCTAACTTACACTTATTAACCCCTAATCTGCCGCCCCCGCTATCGCTGACCCCTGCATTACACTTTTAACCCCTAATCTGCCGCTCCGTAAAACGCCGCCACCTACGTTATCCCTATGTATCCCTAATCTGCTGCCCTAACATCGCCGACCCCTATGTTATATTTATTAACCCCTAATCTGCCCCCCACAACGTCGCCGACACCTACCTACACTTATTAACCCCTAATCTGCCGAGCGGACCTGAGCGCTACTATAATAAAGTTATTAACCCCTAATCCGCCTCACTAACCCTATCATAAATAGTATTAACCCCAATCTGCCCTCCCTAACATCGCCGACACCTACCTTCAATTATTAACCCCTAAACTTCCGATCGGAGCTCACCGCTATTCTAATAAATGGATTAACCCCTAAAGCTAAGTCTAACCCTAACACTAACACCCCCCTAACTTAAATATAATTTTTATCTAACGAAATTAATTAACTCTTATTAAATAACTTATTCCTATTTAAAGCTAAATACTTACCTGTAAAATAAATCCTAATATAGCTACAATATAAATTATAATTATATTATAGCTATTTTAGGATTAATATTTATTTTACAGGCAACTTTGTAATTATTTTAACCAGGTACAATAGCTATTAAATAGTTAAGAACTATTTAATAGTTACCTAGTTAAAATAATTACAAAATTACCTGTAAAATAAATCCTAACCTAAGATATAATTAAACCTAACACTACCCTATCAATAAAATAATTAAATAAACTACCTACAATTACCTACAATTAACCTAACACTACACTATCAATAAATTAATTAAATACAATTGCTACAAATAAATACAATTAAATAAACTAGCTAAAGTACAAAAAATAAAAAAGAACTAAGTTACAGAAAATAAAAAAATATTTACAAACATAAGAAAAATATTACAACAATTTTAAACTAATTACACCTACTCTAAGCCCCCTAATAAAATAACAAAGCCCCCCAAAATAAAAAATTCCCTACCCTATTCTAAATTAAAAAAGTTACAAGCTCTTTTACCTTACCAGCCCTGAACAGGGCCCTTTGCGGGGCATGCCCCAAGAATTTCAGCTCTTTTGCCTGTAAAAAAAAACATACAATACCCCCCCCCCAACATTACAACCCACCACCCACATACCCCTAATCTAACCCAAACCCCCCTTAAATAAACCTAACACTAAGCCCCTGAAGATCTTCCTACCTTGTCTTCACCATCCAGGTATCACCGATCCGTCCTGGCTCCAAGATCTTCATCCAACCCAAGCGGGGGTTGGCGATCCATAATCCGGTGCTCCAAAGTCTTCCTCCTATCCGGCAAGAAGAGGACATCCGGACCGGCAAACATCTTCTCCAAGCGGCATCTTCGATCTTCTTCCATCCGGTGCGGAGCGGGTCCATCTTGAAGCAGGCGACGCGGATCCATCCTCTTCTTCCGATGTCTCCCGACTAATGACGGTTCCTTTAAGGGACGTCATCCAAGATGGCGTCCCTCGAATTCCGATTGGCTGATAGGATTCTATCAGCCAATCGGAATTAAGGTAGGAATATTCTGATTGGCTGATTCCATCAGCCAATCAGAATCAAGTTCAATCCGATTGGCTGATCCAATCAGCCAATCAGATTGAGCTCGCATTCTATTGGCTGATCGGAACAGCCAATAGAATGCGAGCTCAATCTGATTGGCTGATTGGATCAGCCAATCGGATTGAACTTGATTCTGATTGGCTGATTCCATCAGCCAATCAGAATATTCCTACCTTAATTCCGATTGGCTGATAGAATCCTATCAGCCAATCGGAATTCGAGGGACGCCATCTTGGATGACGTCCCTTAAAGGAACCGTCATTAGTCGGGAGACATCGGAAGAAGAGGATGGATCCGCGTCGCCTGCTTCAAGATGGACCCGCTCCGCACCGGATGGAAGAAGATCGAAGATGCCGCTTGGAGAAGATGTTTGCCGGTCCGGATGTCCTCTTCTTGCCGGATAGGAGGAAGACTTTGGAGCACCGGATTATGGATCGCCAACCCCCGCTTGGGTTGGATGAAGATCTTGGAGCCAGGACGGATCGGTGATACCTGGATGGTGAAGACAAGGTAGGAAGATCTTCAGGGGCTTAGTGTTAGGTTTATTTAAGGGGGGTTTGGGTTAGATTAGGGGTATGTGGGTGGTGGGTTGTAATGTTGGGGGGGGGGGTATTGTATGTTTTTTTTTACAGGCAAAAGAGCTGAAATTCTTGGGGCATGCCCCGCAAAGGGCCCTGTTCAGGGCTGGTAAGGTAAAAGAGCTTGTAACTTTTTTAATTTAGAATAGGGTAGGGAATTTTTTATTTTGGGGGGCTTTGTTATTTTATTAGGGGGCTTAGAGTAGGTGTAATTAGTTTAAAATTGTTGTAATATTTTTCTTATGTTTGTAAATATTTTTTTATTTTCTGTAACTTAGTTCTTTTTTATTTTTTGTACTTTAGCTAGTTTATTTAATTGTATTTATTTGTAGCAATTGTATTTAATTAATTTATTGATAGTGTAGTGTTAGGTTAATTGTAGGTAATTGTAGGTAGTTTATTTAATTATTTTATTGATAGGGTAGTGTTAGGTTTAATTATAACTTAGGTTAGGATTTATTTTACAGGTAAATTTGTTATTATTTTAACTAGGTAACTATTAAATAGTTCTTAACTATTTAATAGCTATTGTACCTGGTTAAAATAATTACAAAGTTGCCTGTAAAATAAATATTAATCCTAAAATAGCTATAATATAATTATAATTTATATTGTAGCTATATTAGGATTTATTTTACAGGTAAGTATTTAGCTTTAAATAGGAATAAGTTATTTAATAAGAGTTAATTTATTTCGTTAGATAAAAATTATATTTAACTTAGGGGGGTGTTAGTGTTAGGGTTAGACTTAGCTTTAGGGGTTAATACATTTATTAGAATAGCGGTGAGCTCCGGTCGGCAGATTAGGGGTTAATAATTGAAGGTAGGTGTCGGCGATGTTAGGGAGGGCAGATTAGGGGTTAATACTATTTATGATAGGGTTAGTGAGGCGGATTAGGGGTTAATACATTTATTATAGTAGCGCTCAGGTCCGCTCGGCAGATTAGGGGTTAATAAGTGTAGGCAGGTGTCGGCGACGTTGAGGGGGGCAGATTAGGGGTTAATAAATATAATATAGGGGTCGGCGATGTTAGGGGCAGCAGATTAGGGGTACATAGGGATAACGTAGGTGGCGGCGATTTGCGGTCGGAAGATTAGGGGTTAATTATTTTAAGTAGCTTGCGGCGACGTTGTGGGGGGCAAGTTAGGGGTTAAGAAATATAATATAGGGGTCGGCGGGGTTAGGGGCAGCAGATTAGGGGTACATAAGTATAACGTAGGTGGCGGTCGGCAGATTAGGGGTTAAAAATTTTAATCGAGTGGCGGCGATGTGGGGGGAGCTCGGTTTAGGGGTACATAGGTAGTTTATGGGTGTTAGTGTACTTTAGGGTACAGTAGTTAAGAGCTTTATGAACCGGCGTTAGCCAGAAAGCTCTTAACTCCTGCTATTTTCAGGCGGCTGGAATTTTGTCGTTAGAGCTCTAACGCTCACTTCAGAAACTACTCTAAATACCGGCGTTAGAAAGATCCCATTGAAAAGATAGGCTACGCAAATGGCGTAGGGGGATCTGCGGTATGGAAAAGTCACGGCTGAAAAGTGAGCGTTAGACCCTTTAATCACTGACTCCAAATACCAGCGGGCGGCCAAAACCAGCGTTAGGAGCCTCTAACGCTGGTTTTGACGGCTACCGCCGAACTCCAAATCTAGGCCTATGTGTGTTAAGGTATTAGAAATATATACTATATAACCATAAGTATGTGGATACCTGACCATCACACCTATGGGAGCTAACTGGTCATCCCATAACAAAACCATTGGCATTAATACTGAGTTGCCCCCTCCCCCCCCCTTTGGTGCTGTAACAGCCGCAGCTCTTCTGGGAAGGCTTTCCAGTAAATATTAGAGTGTGTCTGTGGGAATTTGTGCACATTAAGACAAAAGAACATTTGTGAGGTCAGACACAGATATTGGACAAGAAGATGTGGCTCACAGCCATCATTCAAATTCATCCTAAAGGTGTTCAGTGAGGTTCAGGTCAAGACGCTGTGCAGGAGTTTCTCCACACCAAACTTATCAAACCTTCATTGACCTCACTTTGTGCACAAGGGCACAACCATACTGAAACAGGAAAGGCCCTTCCTCAAACTGTTGTCACAGAATTGGAAGCTCAGAATTATCTAAAATGCCTTTTGTATCCCAAACCCTGAAAACAGCCCCAGAGCATTATCCCTCCTCCACCAAACTTTACAGTAGGTTCTATGCATTCTGCTTGGTAGCGTTCTCCTAGGTTCCAACACACCCAGATTCTTCCATCAGACTGCCAGGTAGTAAAGTGTGATTAATCACTCCATAGAACATATTTCCACTGCGCCAGAATCCAGTGGGGGTGTGCTTAACACCACTGCAGCCAACAGCTGGCATTGCGCATGTTGATGTGAGGCTTGAGTACAACTGCTTAGCAAAGGGAGCGCATTTTATGAAGCTTCTGCCGCACAGCTCTTGTACTGATGTTTCTTCCAGAGGCAGTTTGTAACGTTTCCACTAGTAGGGCAGAAATTTCACAAACTGGCTTGTGGCAAAGGTGGCATCTTAACACAGTGCCATGTTAAAAAGTCATTGAGCTCTTCAGTACGACCCATTGCACTGCCAATATTTCATGGCTATGTTATGGATTTTATGCACTTGTTAGGAATGGATGTGGTTGAAACCTAATCTCAATAATTAAAAGGGGCGTCTATATACTTTTGGTCATATTGTATAATGTTTATAAAGGGTACAGGCTGGGTATGTACTTGATGTTTTTTACCACCATCTGATTGTGCTAACAGATACCAGGCACAGTAATGACATTACATTCATTCTCACACAATACCATGCTGACCTTTTGTTTCTCTGCAGATACAGATACAGATGCCAAAGAGGGGCCAGACTCCACCAGCCCCATAGAGTCCGAGCACATGGCTAATATTTCTTTAGAAACTACATGGAAAGCAGATCATGAAAATGAGCTAAACACTTCTATCACACAAGAGTCGCTGACACAGAATAAGAAAAGAGAGTCACGTGAGAGCCGTCTGCAGTCTGAACATATTGGTGGTGGCATCATATGCCCTGACTGTGGGAAAACCTTCCAATCCCAACACCTATTCACTAAGCATCAAAGAACACACTCAGGAAAGAGACTGTTCACTTGCTCAGCCTGTGGGAAACGTTTTGGTCACCACTCATCTCTCTTTCGCCACAGAAAATCTCACTGCCACCCCAAAACACAAAATCTTCTTACGAGTCCGTTTGGGTTTTCGCTTACAGAAATGCAGCTCTATAAATGCGGCATCTGTAATGAAATCTTCCCTGGAACCAAAGAGCTTAGGAAACACTTGACAAGCCACACCGGGGAGCAGCGATATATATGCAAGGACTGCGGTCGCCTCTTCAGCTGTAACTATTTTTTAGTTCGGCACCAGAGAACACACACGGGTGAGCAGCCGTATCAGTGTAAAGTGTGCCAGAGAGCGTTCTCTCAGAAGACCAGCCTGGTAATCCATCTTCGGATACACACGGGCGACCGCCCATACCCTTGCCAGCTTTGTGACCGCAAGTTCTGCTCTCGTTCTTCCATGGTCCGGCACCATCGCAGTCACAAGGAGCAAAGAAGCAGGACAGGTGGGTGCGCGCCACTAGTGATATGTCAGCTTTGCACATAAATAAACTGTATTATAAGCTCCTGTTTTTTCTATAGCATAAACAAAGATCTTCTCTGTCTATTAAAGGGACACAAACAACCTTAAACAGCTTAATATTTTTGGTACAACAGTTACTGGGACAGTCAAATGTAAAAGATACTCATTAGTGTTGGCAAATGCTTTGTATTACTGACCCTAGGAACTAATTGTTTATTTCCCACAAAAGAATTTTACACACAGTTAAAGTTCCACCCTGGAGCCACAGGCGTTGCAACTCCCGATCAAAACACTGCAAATTGGCCAATGTTCAGTGGAACAACCAGGCAGTCGCTGAGCTTTGTGAAGTGTAAAGCACAGCTGGGATCAATAATGCAAAAATGATTATCTAATAAATCAGGGTAGGGTGTTTGGCATTGGATAAAAGGTATTTACATGTGAAGTGAAACAGGAAGTGCATGTTTGTGTACACTATGGGCTAGATTTATCAAGCCCCTGCGGACGAGCAATTTATCAAGCAGCGGTCACCAGACCGCTGCTTCCATAACATCTTCGCCACATCTATTCTGGCGAAATTCAATCTCCTCGGTCGAGTCCGACCGAGGAGATTGACAGCTCCTGCCCGCGCGTGATTGGCTGTGCGCGGGCAGGGGGCGGGATTGCACGCGAGCGCAAAATTGCGCTCGTGTGCAATGTTAATTACCTGCGGGTAATTGCGCCCCGCCACAGGCGAGCTGAGGCGTACAGGGGCGCGTATACGCGCCCCTGTACGCCTCAGGGTTGATAAATCTAGCCCTATGTATTTATTGCTGGCTGAACACTTACACAGAAAAGGTTGGTTTATTCAGCACTGGAGTATCTGATCTGCAATACATGTTTAAATATTCTCTTTTACATGGAACAGAGGCAGTTTTTACATGTCCTGCCTGCTCCCTCATACACCCTGCATCCTCCTGCTCTGTCTGCTCCCTCATACACCCTGCATCCTCCTGCTCTGTCTGCTCCCTCATACACCCTGCATCCTCCTGCTCTGTCTGCTCCCTCATACACCCTGCATCCTCCTGCTCTGTCTGCTCCCTCATACACCCTGCATCCTCCTGCTCTGTCTGCTCCCTCATACACCCTGCATCCTCCTGCTCTGTCTGCTCCCTCATACACCCTGCATCCTCCTGCTCTGTCTGCTCCCTCATACACCCTGCATCCTCCTGCTCTGTCTGCTCCCTCATACACCCTGCATCCTCCTGCTCTGTCTGCTCCCTCATACACCCTGTATCCTCCTGCTCTGTCTGCTCCCTCATACACCCTGTATCCTCCTGCTCTGTCTGCTTCTTCATACACCCTGCATCCTCCTGCTCTGTCTGCTCCCTCATACACCCTGTATCCTCCTGCTCTGTCTGCTCCCTCATACACCCTGTATCCTCCTGCTCTGTCTGCTCCCTCATACACCCTGCATCCTCCTGCTCTGTCTGCTCCCTCATACACCCTGCATCCTCCTGCTCTGTCTGCTCCCTCATACACCCTGTATCCTCCTGCTCTGTCTGCTTCTTCATACACCCTGCATCCTCCTGCTCTGTCTGCTCCCTCATACACCCTGCATTCTCCTGCTCTGTCTGCTCCCTCATACACCCTGTATCCTCCTGCTCTGTCTGCTTCTTCATACACCCTGCATCCTCCTGCTCTGTCTGCTCCCTCATACACCCTGTATCCTCCTGCTCTGTCTGCTTCTTCATACACCCTGCATCCTCCTGCTCTGTCTGCTCCCTCATACACCCTGCATCCTCCTGCTCCCTCATACACCCTACATCCTCCTGCTCTTTCTGCTCCCTCATACACCCTGCATTCTCCTGCTCTGTCTGCTCCCTCATACACCCTGTATCCTCCTGCTCTGTCTGCTTCTTCATACACCCTGCATCCTCCTGCTCTGTCTGCTCCCTCATACACCCTGCATTCTCCTGCTCTGTCTGCTCCCTCATACACCCTGTATCCTCCTGCTCTGTCTGCTTCTTCATACACCCTGCATCCTCCTGCTCTGTCTGCTCCCTCATACACCCTGTATCCTCCTGCTCTGTCTGCTCCCTCATACACCCTGCATCCTCCTGCTCTGTCTGCTCCCTCATACACCCTGCATCCTCCTGCTCCCTCATACACCCTGCATCCTCCTGCTCTTTCTGCCTGCTCCCTCATACACCCTGCATCCTCCTGATCTGTCTGCTCCCTCATACACCCTGCATCCTCCTGCTCTGTCTGCTCCCTCATACACCCTGCATCCTCCTGCTCTTTCTGCTCCCTCATACACCCTGCATCCTCCAGCTCTGTCTGCTCCCTCATACACCCTGCATCCTCCTGCTCTGTCTGCTCCCTCATACACCCTGCATCCTCCTACTCTGTCTGCTCCCTCATACACCCTGTATCCTCCTGCTCTGTCTGCTCCCTCATACACCCTGCATCCTCCTGCTCTGTCTGCTCCCTCATACACCCTGCATCCTCCTACTCTGTCTGCTCCCTCATACACCCTGTATCCTCCTGCTCTGTCTGCTCCCTCATACACCCTACATCCTCCTGCTCTCTCTGCTCCTTCATACACCCTGCATCCTCCTGCTCCCTCATACACCCTGCATCCTCCTGCTTTGTCTGCTCCTTCATACACCCTGTATCCTCCTGCTCTCTCTGCTCCCTCATACACCCTACATCCTCCTGCTCTCTCTGCTCCTTCATACACCCTGCATCCTCCTGCTCTGTCTGCTCCCTCATACACCCTGCATCCTCCTGCTCTGTCTGCTCCCTCATACACCCTGCATCCTCCTGCTCTTTCTGCCTGCTCCCTCATACACCCTGCATCCTCCTGATCTGTCTGCTCCCTCATACACCCTGCATCCTCCTGCTCTGTCTGCTCCCTCATACACCCTGCATCCTCCTGCTCTGTCTGCTCCCTCATACACCCTGTATCCTCCTACTCTGTCTGCTCCCTCATACACCCTGCATCCTCCTGCTTTGTCTGCTCCCTCATACACCCTGTATCCTCCTGCTCTGTCTGCTCCCTCATACACCCTACATCCTCCTGCTCTCTCTGCTCCTTCATACACCCTGCATCCTCCTGCTCCCTCATACACCCTGCATCCTCCTGCTTTGTCTGCTCCTTCATACACCCTGTATCCTCCTGCTCTCTCTGCTCCCTCATACACCCTGCATCCTCCTGCTCTGTCTGCTCCTTCATACACCCTGCATCCTCCTGCTCTGTCTGCTCCCTCATACACCCTGCATCCTCCTGCTCTCTCTGCTCCCTCATACACCCTGCATCCTCCTGCTCTCTCTGCTCCCTCATACACCCTGCATCCTCCTGCTCTGTCTGCTCCCTCATACACCCTGCATCCTCCTGCTCTGTCTGCTCCCTCATACACTCTGCATCCTCCTGCTCTGTCTGCCCTTCATACACCCTGCATCCTCCGGCTCTGTCTGCTCCCTCATACACCCTGTATCCTCCTGCTCTGTCTGCTCCCTCATACACCCTGCATCCTCCTGCTCTGTCTGCTCCCTCATACACCCTGCATCCTCCTGCTCTCTCTGCTCCTTCATACACCCTGCATCCTCCTGCTCCCTCATACACCCTGCATCCTCCTGCTCTGTCTGCTCCTTCATACACCCTGCATCCTCCTGCTCCCTCATACACCCTGCATCCTCCTGCTCTCTCTGCTCCCTCATACACCCTGTATCCTCCTGCTCTGTCTGCTCCCTCATACACCCTGCATCCTCCTGCTCCCTCATACACCCTGTATCCTCCTGCTCTGTCTGCTCCATCATACACCCTGCATCCTCCTGCTCCCTCATACACCCTGCATCCTCCTGCTCTATCTGCTCCCTCATACACCCTGCAT
This sequence comes from Bombina bombina, assembly GCF_027579735.1. Taxonomy (NCBI): domain Eukaryota; kingdom Metazoa; phylum Chordata; class Amphibia; order Anura; family Bombinatoridae; genus Bombina; species Bombina bombina. The sequence goes on along the minus strand of NC_069501.1, from coordinate 1,277,912,952 downwards.
CCTCCTGCTCCCTCATACACCCTGTATCCTCCTGCTCTGTCTGCTCCATCATACACCCTGCATCCTCCTGCTCCCTCATACACCCTGCATCCTCCTGCTCTGTCTGCTCCCTCATACACCCTGTATCCTCCTGCTCTGTCTGCTCCCTCATACACCCTGCATCCTCCTGCTCTGTCTGCTCCTTCATACACCCTGCATCCTCCTGCTCTGTCTGCTCCCTCATACACCCTGCATCCTCCTGCTCCCTCATACACCCTGCATCCTCCTGCTCTGTCTGCTCCCTCATACACCCTGCATCCTCCTGCTCTCTCTGCTCCCTCATACACCCTGTATCCTCCTGCTCTGTCTGCTCCCTCATACACCCTGTATCCTACTGCTCTGTCTGCTCCCTCATACACCCTGTATCCTACTGCTCTGTCTGCTCCTTCATACACCCTGCATCCTCCTGCTCCCTCATACACCCTGCATCCTCCTGCTCCCTCATACACCCTGCATCCTCCTGCTCTGTCTGCTCCCTCATACACCCTGCATCCTCCTGCTCTCTCTGCTCCCTCATACACCCTGTATCCTCCTGCTCTGTCTGCTCCCTCATACACCCTGCATCCTCCTGCTCTGTCTGCTCCCTCATACACCCTGCATCCTCCTGCTCTCTCTGCTCCCTCATACACCCTGTATCCTCCTGCTCTGTCTGCTCCCTCATACACCCTGCATCCTCCTGCTCCCTCATACACCCTGTATCCTCCTGCTCTGTCTGCTCCCTCATACACCCTGCATCCTCCTGCTCTGTCTGCTCCCTCATACACCCTGCATCCTCCTGCTCTGTCTGCTCCCTCATACACCCTGCATCCTCCTGCTCTGTCTGCTCCCTCATACACCCTGCATCCTCCTGCTCTGTCTGCTCCCTCATACACCCTGTATCCTCCTGCTCTGTCTGCTCCCTCATACACCCTGCATCCTCCTGCTCTGTCTGCTCCCTCATACACCCTGCATCCTCCTGCTCTGTCTGCTCCCTCATACACCCTGCATCCTCCTGCTCTCTCTGCTCCCTCATACACCCTGCATCCTCCTGCTCTGTCTGCTCCCTCATACACCCTGCATCCTCCTGCTCTGTCTGCTCCCTCATACACCCTGCATCCTCCTGCTCTGTCTGCTCCCTCATACACCCTGCATCCTCCTGCTCTGTCTGCTCCCTCATACACCCTGCATCCTCCTGCTCTGTCTGCTCCCTCATACACCCTGCATCCTCCTGCTCTGTCTGCTCCTTCATACACCCTGCATCCTCCTGCTCTGTCTGCTCCCTCATACACCCTGCATCCTCCTGCTCTGTCTGCTCCCTCATACACCCTGCATCCTCCTGCTCTGTCTGCTCCCTCATACACCCTGCATCCTCCTGCTCTGTCTGCTCCCTCATACACTCTGCATCCTCCTGCTCCCTCATACACCCTGTATCCCCCTGCTCTGTCTGCTCCCTCATACACCCTGTATCCTCCTGCTCTGTCTGCTCCCTCATACACCCTGTATCCTCCTGCTCTGTCTGCTCCCTCATACACCCTGCATCCTCCTGCTCCCTCATACACCCTGTATCCACCTGCTCTGTCTGCTCCCTCATACACCCTGCATCCTCCTGCTCCCTCATACACCCTGCATCCTCCTGCTCCCTCATACACCCTGCATCCTCCTGCTCCCTCATACACCCTGTATCCTCCTGCTCTGTCTGCTCCCTCATACACCCTGTATCCTCCTGCTCTGTCTGCTCCCTCATACACCCTGCATCCTCCTGCTCCCTCATACACCCTGCATCCTCCTGCTTTGTCTGCTCCTTCATACACCCTGTATCCTCCTGCTCTCTCTGCTCCCTCATACACCCTGCATCCTCCTCCTCTATCTGCTCCCTCATACACCCTGCATCCTCCTGCTCTGTCTGCTCCCTCATACACCCTGCATCCTCCTGCTCTGTCTGCTCCCTCATACACCCTGCATCCTCCTGCTCTGTCTGCCCCCTCATACACCCTGCATCCTCCTGCTCGGTCTGCCCCCTCATACACCCTGCATCCTCGTGCTCTGTCTGCTCCCTCATACACCCTGCATCCTCCTGCTCTGTCTGCCCCCTCATACACCCTGCATCCTCCTGCTCGGTCTGCCCCCTCATACACCCTGCATCCTCCTGCTCTGTCTGCTCCCTCATACACCCTGCATCCTCCTGCTCTGTCTGCTCCTTCATACACCCTGCATCCTCCTGCTCTCTCTGCTCCCTCATACACCCTGCATCCTCCTGCTCTCTCTGCTCCCTCATACACCCTGCATCCTCCTGCTCTCTCATACACCCTGTATCCTCCTGCTCTGTCTGCTCCCTCATACACCCTGCATCCTCCTGCTCTGTCTGCTCCCTCATACACCCTGCATCCTCCTGCTCCCTCATACACCCTGTATCCCCCTGCTCTGTCTGCTCCCTCATACACCCTGTATCCTCCTGCTCTGTCTGCTCCCTCATACACCCTGTATCCTCCTGCTCTGTCTGCTCCCTCATACACCCTGTATCCTCCTGCTCTGTCTGCTCCCTCATACACCCTGTATCCTCCTGCTCTGTCTGCTCCCTCATACACCCTGCATCCTCCTGCTCTGTCTGCTCCTTCATACACCCTGCATCCTCCTGCTCTCTCTGCTCCCTCATACACCCTGCATCCTCCTGCTCCCTCATACACCCTGTATCATCCTGCTCTGTCTGCTCCCTCATACACCCTGTATTCTCCTGCTCTGTCTGCTCCCTCATACACCCTGTATCCTCCTGCTCTGTCTGCTCCCTCATACACCCTGCATCCTCCTGCTCCCTCATACACACTGTATCCTCCTGCTCTGTCTGCTCCCTCATACACCCTGCATCCTCCTGCTCCCTCATACACCCTGCATCCTCCTGCTCCCTCATACACCCTGTATCCTCCTGCTCTGTCTGCTCCCTCATACACCCTGTATCCTCCTGCTCTGTCTGCTCCCTCATACACCCTGCATCCTCCTGCTCTGTCTGCCCCCTCATACACCCTGTATCCTCCTGCTCTGTCTGCCCCCTCATACACCCTGCATCCTCCTGCTCTGTCTGCTCCTTCATACACCCTGCATCCTCCTGCTCTCTCTGCTCCCTCATACACCCTGCATCCTCCTGCTCTCTCATACACCCTGTATCCTCCTGCTCTGTCTGCTCCCTCATACACCCTGTATCCTCCTGCTCTGTCTGCTCCTTCATACACCCTGCATCCTCCTGCTCTGTCTGCTCCCTCATACACCCTGCATCCTCCTGCTCTGTCTGCTCCCTCATACACCCTGCATCCTCCTGCTCTGTCTGCTCCCTCATACACCCTGCATCCTCCTGCTCTGTCTGCTCCCTCATACACCCTGCATCCTCCTGCTGTCTGCTCCCTCATACACCCTGCATCCTCCTGCTCCCTCATACACCCTGCATCCTCCTGCTCCCTCATACACCATGCATCCTCCTGCTCTGTCTGCTCCCTCATACACCCTGCATCCTCCTGCTCTCTCTGCTCCCTCATACACCCTGTATCCTCCTGCTCTGTCTGCTCCCTCATACACCCTGCATCCTCCTGCTCCCTCATACACCCTGCATCCTCCTGCTCTGTCTGCTCCCTCATACACCCTGTATCCTCCTGCTCCCTCATACACCCTGTATCCTCATGCTCTGTCTACTCCCTCATACACCCTGCATCCTCCTGCTCCCTCATACACCCTGCATCCTCCTGCTCCCTCATACACCCTGTATCCTCCTGCTCCCTCATACACCCTGTATCCTCCTGCTCTCTCTGCTCCCTCATACACCCTGCATCCTCCTGCTCTGTCTTCTCCCTCATACACCCTGTATCCTCCTGCTCTGTCTGCTCCCTCATACACCCTGCATCCTCCTGCTCTGTCTGCTCCCTCATACACCCTGCATCCTCGTGCTCTGTCTGCTCCTTCATACACCCTGCATCCTCCTGCTCTGTCTGCTCCCTCATACACCCTGCTTCCTCCTGCTCTGTCTGCTCCCTCATACACCCTGCATCCTCCTGCTCTATCTGCTCCCTCATACACCCTATATCCTCCTGCTCTGTCTGCTCCCTCATACACCCTGCATCCTCCTGCTCCCTCATACACCCTGTATCCTCCTGCTCTGTTTGCTCCCTCATACACCCTGTATCCTCCTGCTCTGTCTGCTCCCTCATACACCCTGCATCCTCATGCTCTGTCTGCTCCCTCATACACCCTGCATCCTCCTGCTCTGTCTGCTCCCTCATACACCCTGCATCCTCCTGCTCCCTCATACACCCTGCATCCTCCTGCTCTGTCTGCTCCCTCATACACCCTGTATCCTCCTGCTCCCTCATACACCCTGTATCCTCATGCTCTGTCTGCTCCCTCATACACCCTGTATCCTCATGCTCTGTCTGCTCCCTCATACACCCTGCATCCTCCTGCTCCCTCATACACCCTGTATCCTCCTGCTCTGTCTGCTTCCTCATACACCCTGTATCCTCCTGCTCTGTCTGCTCCCTCATACACCCTGCTTCCTCCTGCTCTGTCTGCTCCCTCATACACCCTGCATCCTCCTGCTCTATCTGCTCCCTCATACACCCTGCATCCTCCTGCTCCCTCATACACCCTGCTTCCTCCTGCTCTGTCTGCTCCCTCATACACCCTGCATCCTCCTGCTCCCTCATACACCCTGTATCCTCCTGCTCTGTCTGCTTCCTCATACACCCTGTATCCTCCTGCTCTGTCTGCTCCCTCATACACCCTGCTTCCTCCTGCTCTATCTGCTCCCTCATACACCCTGTATCCTCCTGCTCTGTCTGCTCCATCATACACCCTGCATCCTCCTGCTCTGTCTGCTCCCTCATACACCCTGTATCCTCCTGCTCTGTCTGCTCCCTCATACACCCTGTATCCTCCTGCTCTGTCTGCTCCCTCATACACCCTGCGTCCTCCTGCTCTGTCTGCTCCCTCATACTCCCTGCATCCTCGTGCTCTGTCTGCTCATACACCCTGCATCCTCCTGCTCTATCTGCTCCCTCATACACCCTGTATCCTCCTGCTCTGTCTGCTCCCTCATACACCCTGTATCCTCCTGCTCTGTCTGCTCCCTCATACACCCTGTATCCTCCTGCTCTGTCTGCTCCCTCATACACCCTGTATCCTCCTGCTCTGTCTGCTCCCTCATACACCCTGTATCCTCCTGCTCTGTCTGCTCCCTCATACACCCTGCATCCTCCTGCTCCCTCATACACCCTGCATCCTCCTGCTCTCTCTGCTCCCTCATACACCCTGCATCCTCCTGCTCTCTCATACACCCTGTATCCTCCTGCTCTGTCTGCTCCCTCATACACCCTGCATCCTCCTGCTCTGTCTGCTCCCTCATACACCCTGCATCCTCCTGCTCTGTCTGCTCCCTCATACACCCTGCATCCTCCTGCTCTGTCTTCTCCCTCATACACCCTGTATCCTCCTGCTCTGTCTGCTCCCTCATACACCCTGCATCCTCCTGCTCTGTCTGCTCCCTCATACACCCTGCATCCTCGTGCTCTGTCTGCTCATACACCCTGCATCCTCCTGCTCTATCTGCTCCCTCATACACCCTGTATCCTCCTGCTCTGTCTGCTCCCTCATACACCCTGCATCCTCCTGCTCCCTCATACACCCTGTATCCTCCTGCTCTGTTTGCTCCCTCATACACCCTGTATCCTCCTGCTCTGTCTGCTCCCTCATACACCCTGCATCCTCATGCTCTGTCTGCTCCCTCATACACCCTGCATCCTCCTGCTCTGTCTGCTCCCTCATACACCCTGCATCCTCCTGCTCCCTCATACACCCTGCATCCTCCTGCTCTGTCTGCTCCCTCATACACCCTGCATCCTCCTGCTCTGTCTGCTCCCTCATACACCCTGTATCCTCCTGCTCCCTCATACACCCTGTATCCTCATGCTCTGTCTGCTCCCTCATACACCCTGTATCCTCATGCTCTGTCTGCTCCCTCATACACCCTGCATCCTCCTGCTCCCTCATACACCCTGTATCCTCCTGCTCCCTCATACACCCTGTATCCTCATGCTCTGTCTGCTCCCTCATACACCCTGTATCCTCATGCTCTGTCTGCTCCCTCATACACCCTGCATCCTCCTGCTCTATCTGCTCCCTCATACACCCTGTATCCTCCTGCTCTGTCTGCTCCCTCATACACCCTGTATCCTCCTGCTCTGTGTGCTTCCTCATACACCCTGTATCCTCCTGCTCTGTCTGCTCCCTCATACACCCTGCTTCCTCCTGCTCTGTCTGCTCCCTCATACACCCTGCATCCTCCTGCTCTATCTGCTCCCTCATAGACCCTGCTTCCTCCTGCTCTGTCTGCTCCCTCATACACCCTGCATCCTCCTGCTCCCTCATACACCCTGTATCCTCCTGCTCTGTCTGCTCCCTCATACACCCTGCTTCCTCCTGCTCTGTCTGCTCCCTCATACACCCTGTATCCTCCTGCTCTGTCTGCCCCCTCATACACCCTGCATCCTCCTGCTCTGTCTGCTCCCTCATACACCCTGTATCCTCCTGCTCTGTCTGCTCCCTCATACACCCTGCATCCTCTTGCTCTGTCTGCTCCCTCATACACCCTGCATCCTCCTGCTCTGTCTGCCCCCTCATACACCCTGCATCCTCCTGCTCCCTCATACACCCTGCTTCCTCCTGCTCTGTCTGCTCCCTCATACACCCTGCATCCTCCTGCTCCCTCATACACCCTGTATCCTCCTGCTCTGTCTGCCCCCTCATACACCCTGCATCCTCCTGCTCTGTCTGCTCCCTCATACACCCTGCATCCTCCTGCTCTGTCTGCTCCCTCATACACCCTGTATCCTCCTGCTCCCTCATACACCCTGTATCCTCATGCTCTGTCTGCTCCCTCATACACCCTGTATCCTCATGCTCTGTCTGCTCCCTCATACACCCTGCATCCTCCTGCTCCCTCATACACCCTGTATCCTCCTGCTCTATCTGCTCCCTCATACACCCTGCATCCTCCTGCTCCCTCATACACCCTGCTTTCTCCTGCTCTGTCTGTTCCCTCATACACCCTGCATCCTCCTGCTCTACCTGCTCCCTCATACACCCTGCATCCTCCTGCTCTACCTGCTCCCTCATACACCCTGCATCCTCGTGCACTGTCTGCTCATACACCCTGCATCCTCCTGCTCTGTCTGCTCCCTCATACACCCTGTATCCTCCTCCTCTGTCTGCTCCTTCATACACCCTGCATCCTCCTGCTCTGTTTGCTCCCTCATACACCCTGCATCCTCCTGCTCTGTCTTCTCCCTCATACACCCTGTATCCTCCTGCTCTGTCTGCTCCCTCAAACACCCTGCATCCTCCTGCTCTGTCTGCTCCCTTATACACCCTGCATCCTCCTGCTCTGTCTGCTCCCTCATACACCCTGCATCCTCCTGCTCCCTCATACACCCTGCATCCTCCTGCTCTGTCTTCTCCCTCATACACCCTGTATCCTTCTGCTCTGTGTGCTCCATCATACACCCTGCATCCTCCTGCTCTGTCTGCTCCCTCATACACCCTGCATCCTCCTGCTCTGTCTGCTCCCTCATACTCCCTGCATCCTCGTGCTCTGTCTGCTCATACACCCTGCATCCTCCTGCTCTATCTGCTCCCTCATACACCCTGTATCCTCCTGCTCTGTCTGCTCCCTCATACACCCTGTATCCTCCTGCTCTGTCTGCTCCCTCATACACCCTGTATCCTCCTGCTCCTTCTGCTCCCTCATACACCCTGTATCCTCCTGCTCTGTCTGCTCCCTCATACACCCTGTATCCTCCTGCTCTGTCTGCTCCCTCATACACCATGTATCCTCCTGCTCTGTCTGCTTCTTCATACACCCTGCATCCTCCTGCTCCCTCATACACCCTGTATCCTCCTGCTCTGTCTGCTCCCTCATACACCCTGCATCCTCCTGCTCCCTCATACACCCTGCTTCCTCCTGCTCTGTCTGCTCCCTCATGCACCCTGCATCCTCCTGCTCCCTCATACACCCTGCATCCTCCTGCTCCCTCATACACCCTGCATCCTCCTGCTCCCTCATACACCCTGTATCCTCCTGCTCTGTCTGCTCCCTCATACACCCTGTATCCTCCTGCTCTGTCTGCCCCCTCATACACCCTGCATCCTCCTGCTCTGTCTGCTCCCTCATACACCCTGTATCCTCCTGCTCTGTCTGCTCCCTCATACACCCTGCATCCTCCTGCTTTGTCTGCCCCCTCATACACCCTGCATCCTCCTGCTCTGTCTGCTCCCTCATACACCCTGTATCCTCCTGCTCTGTCTGCTCCCTCATACACCCTGCATCCTCCTGCTCCCTCATACACCCTGCTTTCTCCTGCTCTGTCTGTTCCCTCATACACCCTGCATCCTCCTGCTCTACCTGCTCCCTCATACACCCTGCATCCTCGTGCACTGTCTGCTCCAACATACACCCTGCATCCTCCTGCTCTGTCTGCTTCCTCATACACCCTGTATCCTCCTGCTCTGTCTGCTCCATCATACACCCTGCATCCTCCTGCTCTGTCTGCTCCATCATACACCCTGCATCCTCCTGCTCCCTCATACACCCTGTATCCTCCTGCTCCCTCATACACCCTGCTTCCTCCTGCTCTATCTGCTCTTCATACACCCTGCATCCTCCTGCTCTGTCTGCTCCCTCATACACCCTGCATCCTTGTGCTCTGTCTGCTCATACACCCTGCATCCTCCTGCTCTGTCTGCTCCCTCATACACCCTGTATCCTCCTGCTCTGTCTGCTCCCTCATACACCCTGTATCCTCCTGCTCTGTCTGCTCCCTCATACACCCCTCATCCTCTTGCTCCCTCATACACCCTGCATCCTCCTGCTCTGTCTGCTCCCTCATACACCCTGTATCCTCCTGCTCTGTCTGCTCCCTCATACACCCTGCATCCTCCTGCTCTGTCTGCTCCCTCATACACCCTGCATCCTCCTGCTCCCTCATACACCCTGTATCCTCCTGCTCTGTCTGCTCCCTCATACACCCTGCATCCTCCTGCTCCCTCATACACCCTGCTTCCTCCTGCTCTGTCTGTTCCCTCATACACCCTGCATCCTCCTGCTCTACCTGCTCCCTCATACACCCTGCATCCTCCTGCTCTACCTGCTCCCTCATACACCCTGCATCCTCGTGCACTGTCTGCTCATACACCCTGCATCCTCCTGCTCTGTCTGCTCCCTCATACACCCTGTATCCTCCTCCTCTGTCTGCTCCTTCATACACCCTGCATCCTCCTGCTCTGTTTGCTCCCTCATACACCCTGCATCCTCCTGCTCTGTCTTCTCCCTCATACACCCTGTATCCTCCTGCTCTGTCTGCTCCCTCAAACACCCTGCATCCTCCTGCTCTGTCTGCTCCCTTATACACCCTGCATCCTCCTGCTCTGTCTGCTCCCTCATACACCCTGCATCCTCCTGCTCCCTCATACACCCTGCATCCTCCTGCTCTGTCTTCTCCCTCATACACCCTGTATCCTTCTGCTCTGTGTGCTCCATCATACACCCTGCATCCTCCTGCTCTGTCTGCTCCCTCATACACCCTGCATCCTCCTGCTCTGTCTGCTCCCTCATACTCCCTGCATCCTCGTGCTCTGTCTGCTCATACACCCTGCATCCTCCTGCTCTATCTGCTCCCTCATACACCCTGTATCCTCCTGCTCTGTCTGCTCCCTCATACACCCTGTATCCTCCTGCTCTGTCTGCTCCCTCATACACCCTGTATCCTCCTGCTCCTTCTGCTCCCTCATACACCCTGTATCCTCCTGCTCTGTCTGCTCCCTCATACACCCTGTATCCTCCTGCTCTGTCTGCTCCCTCATACACCATGTATCCTCCTGCTCTGTCTGCTTCTTCATACACCCTGCATCCTCCTGCTCCCTCATACACCCTGTATCCTCCTGCTCTGTCTGCTCCCTCATACACCCTGCATCCTCCTGCTCCCTCATACACCCTGCTTCCTCCTGCTCTGTCTGCTCCCTCATGCACCCTGCATCCTCCTGCTCCCTCATACACCCTGCATCCTCCTGCTCCCTCATACACCCTGCATCCTCCTGCTCCCTCATACACCCTGTATCCTCCTGCTCTGTCTGCTCCCTCATACACCCTGTATCCTCCTGCTCTGTCTGCCCCCTCATACACCCTGCATCCTCCTGCTCTGTCTGCTCCCTCATACACCCTGTATCCTCCTGCTCTGTCTGCTCCCTCATACACCCTGCATCCTCCTGCTTTGTCTGCCCCCTCATACACCCTGCATCCTCCTGCTCTGTCTGCTCCCTCATACACCCTGTATCCTCCTGCTCTGTCTGCTCCCTCATACACCCTGCATCCTCCTGCTCCCTCATACACCCTGCTTTCTCCTGCTCTGTCTGTTCCCTCATACACCCTGCATCCTCCTGCTCTACCTGCTCCCTCATACACCCTGCATCCTCGTGCACTGTCTGCTCCAACATACACCCTGCATCCTCCTGCTCTGTCTGCTTCCTCATACACCCTGTATCCTCCTGCTCTGTCTGCTCCATCATACACCCTGCATCCTCCTGCTCTGTCTGCTCCATCATACACCCTGCATCCTCCTGCTCCCTCATACACCCTGTATCCTCCTGCTCCCTCATACACCCTGCTTCCTCCTGCTCTATCTGCTCCCTCATACACCCTGCATCCTCCTGCTCTGTCTGCTCCCTCATACACCCTGCATCCTTGTGCTCTGTCTGCTCATACACCCTGCATCCTCCTGCTCTGTCTGCTCCCTCATACACCCTGTATCCTCCTGCTCTGTCTGCTCCCTCATACACCCTGTATCCTCCTGCTCTGTCTGCTCCCTCATACACCCTGCATCCTCTTGCTCCCTCATGCACCCTGCATCCTCCTGCTCTGTCTGCTCCCTCATACACCCTGTATCCTCCTGCTCTGTCTGCTCCCTCATACACCCTGCATCCTCCTGCTCTGTCTGCTCCCTCATACACCCTGCATCCTCCTGCTCCCTCATACACCCTGTATCCTCCTGCTCTGTCTGCTCCCTCATACACCCTGCATCCTCCTGCTCCCTCATACACCCTGCTTCCTCCTGCTCTGTCTGCTCCCTCATACACCCTGCATCCTCCTGCTCCCTCATACATCCTGCATCCTCCTGCTCCCTCATACACCCTGCTTCCTCCTGCTCTGTCTGCTCCCTCATACACCCTGCATCCTCCTGCTCCCTCATACACCCTGTATCCTCCTACTCTGTCTGCTCCCTCATACACCCTGCATCCTCCTGCTCTGTCTGCTCCCTCATACACCATGTATCCTCCTGCTCTGTCTGCTCCCTCATACACCCTGTATCCTCCTGCTCTGTCTGCTCCCTCATACACCCTGTATCCTCCTGCTCTGTCTGCTCCCTCATACACCCTGCATCCTCTTGCTCCCTCATGCACCCTGCATCCTCCTGCTCTGTCTGCTCCCTCATACACCCTGCATCCTCCTGCTCTGTCTGCTCCCTCATACACCCTGCATCCTCCTGCTCCCTCATACACCCTGTATCCTCCTGCTCTGTCTGCCCCCTCATACACCCTGCATCCTCCTGCTCCCTCATACACCCTGCATCCTCCTGCTCCCTCATACACACTGCATTCTCCTGCTCCCTCATACACACTGCATCCTCCTGCTCCCTCATACACCCTGCATCCTCCTGCTCCCTCATACACCCTGCATCCTCCTGCTCTGTCTGCTCCCTCATACACCCTGCATCCTCCTGCTCCCTCATACATCCTGCTCCCTCATACATCCTGCTCCCTCATACACCCTGCTTCCTCCTGCTCTGTCTGCTCCCTCATACACCCTGCATCCTCCTGCTCCCTCATACACCCTGTATCCTCCTGCTCCCTCATACACCCTGTATCCTCCTGCTCTGTCTGCTCCCTCATACACCCTGCATCCTCCTGCTCTGTCTGCTCCCTCATACACCATGTATCCTCCTGCTCTGTCTGCTCCCTCATGCACCCTGCATCCTCCTGCTCCCTCATACACCCTGTATCCTCCTGCTCTGTCTGCTCCCTCATACACCCTGCATCCTCCTGCTCTGTCTGCTCCCTCATACACCATGTATCCTCCTGCTCTGTCTGCTCCCTCATACACCCTGCTGCATCCTGCTCTGTCTGCCCCCTCATACACCCTGCATCCTCCTGCTCTCTCATACACCCTGTATCCTCCTGCTCTGTCTGCCCCCTCATACACCCTGCATCCTCCTGCTCTGTCTGCTCCCTCATACACCCTGTATCCCCCTGCTCTGTCTGCTCCCTCATACACCCTGCATCCTCCTGCTCTGTCTGCTCCCTCATACACCCTGAATCCTCGTGCTCGGTCTGCTCCCTCATACACCCTGCATCCTCGTGCTCTGTCTGCTCCCTCATACACCCTGCATCCTCCTGCTCTGTCTTCTCTTTCATACACCCTGCATCCTCCTGCTCTGTCTGCTCATACACCCTGCATCCTCCTGCTCCCTCTTACACCCTGTATCCTCCTGCTCTGTCTGCTCCCTCATACACCCTGTATCCTCCTGCTCTGTCTGCCCCCTCATACACCCTGCATCCTCCTGTTCTCTCTGCTCCCTCATACACCCTGCATCCTCCTGCTCCCTCATACACCCTGCATCCTCCTGCTCCCTCATACACACTGCATCCTCCTGCTCCCTCATACACCCTGCATCCTCCTGCTCTGTCTGCTCCCTCATACACCCTGCATCCTCCTGCTCTGTCTGCTCCCTTATACACCCTGCATCCTCCTGCTCTCTGCTCCTTCATACACCATGCATCCTCCTGCTCTCTCTGCTCCCTCATACACCCTGCATCCTCTTGCGCTCTCTTCTCCCTCTTACACCCTGCATCCTCCTGCTTTGTCTGCTCCATCATACACCCTGCATCCTCCTGCTCCCTCATACACCCTGCATCCTCCTGCTCTCTCTGCTCCCTCATACACCCTGCATCCTCCTGCTCTGTCTGCTCCCTCATACACCCTGCATCCTCCTGCTCTGTCTGCTCCCTCATACACCCTGCATCCTCCTGCTCTGTCTGCTCCCTCATACACCCTGTATCCTACTGCTCTGTCTGCTCCTTCATACACCCTGTATCCTCCTGCTCTGTCTGCTCCCTCATACACCCTGCATCCTCCTGCTCTCTCTGCTCCCTCATACACCCTGCATCCTCCTGCTCTTTCTGCTCCCTCATACACCCTGCATCCTCCTGCTCTCTCTGCTCCCTCATACACCCTGCATCCTCCTGCTCTCTCTGCTCCCTCATACACCCTGCATCCTCCTGCTCTCTCTGCTCCCTCATACACCCTGCATCCTCCTGCTCTCTCTGCTCGCTCATACACCCTGCATCCTCCTGCTCTCTCTGCTCCCTCATACACCCTGCATCCTCCTGCTCTGTTTGCTCCCTCATACACTCTGCATCCTCCTGCTGCCTCATACACCCTGCATCCTCTTGCGCTCTCTGCTCCCTCATACACCCTGCATCCTCTTGCGCTCTCTGCTCCATCATACATCCTGCATCCTCCTGCTCCCTCATACACACTGCATACACACTGCATCCTCCTGCTCCCTCATACACACTGTATCCTCCTGCCATGTCTGCTCCCTCATACACACTGCATCCTCCTGCTCCCTCATACACACTGCATCCTCCTGCTCTGTCTTCTCCCTCATACACCCTGCATCCTCCTGCTCCCTCATACACCCTGCATCCTCCTGCTCCCTCATACACCCTGCATCCTCCTGCTCCCTCATACATACTGCATCCTGCTCCCTCATACACTCTGCATCCTCCTGCTCCCTCATACACCCTGCATCATCCTGCTCCCTCATACATACTGCATCCTCCTGCTCCCTCATACACCATGCATCCTCCTGCTTTCTCATAACCCTGCATCCTCCTGCTCCCTCATACACACTGCATCCTCCTGCTCCCTCATACATACTGCATCCTCCTGCTCCATCATACACCCTGCATCCTCCTGCTCCGTCTGCTCCCTCATACACACTGCATCCTCCTGCTCCCTCATACACCCTGCATCCTCCTGCTCCCTCATACACACTGCATCCTCCTGCTCCCTCATACAGCCTGCATCCTCCTGCTCCCTCATACACCCTGCATCCTCCTGCTCCCTCATACATCCTGCATCCTCCTGCTCCCTCATACACCCTGCATCCTCCTGCTCCCTCATACACCCTGCATCCTCCTGCTCCCTCATACACCCTGCATCCTCCTGCTCCCTCATACACCCTGCATCCTCCTGCTCCCTCATACACCCTGCATCCTCCTGCTCCCTCATACACCCTGCATCTTCCTGCTCCCCCATACACCCTGCATCCTCCTGCTCCCTCATACACAATGCATTCTCCTGCTCCCTCATACACACTGCATCCTCCTGCTCCCTCATACACCCTGCATCCTCCTGCTCCCTCATACACACTGCATCCTCCTGCTCCCTCATACACCCTGCATCCTCCTTCTCCCTCATACACACTGCATCCTCCTGCTCCCTCATACACCCTGCATCCTCCTGCTCCCTCATACACACTGCATCCTCCTGCTCCCTCATACACCCTGCATCCTCCTGCTCCCTCATACACCCTGCATCCTCCTGCTCCCTCATACAACCTGCATCCTCCTGCTCCCTCATACACCCTGCATCCTCCTGCTCCCTCATACACACTGCAGCCCCCTGCTCCCTCATGCACCCTGCATCCTCCTGCTCCCTCATACACCCTGCATCCTCCTGCTCCCTCATACACCCTGCATTCTCCTGCTCCCTCATACACCCTGCATCCTCCTGCTCCCTCATACACCCTGCATCCTCCTGCTCTGTCTGCTCCCTCATACACCCTGCATCCTCCTGCTCCCTCATACACCCTGCATCCTCCTGCTCCCTCATACACCCTGCATTATCCTGCTCCCTCATACACACTGCATTATCCTGCTCCCTCATACACCCTGCATTATCCTGCCCCTCATACACCCTGCATCCTCCTGCTCCCGCATACACCCTGCATCCTCCTGCTCCCTCATACACACTGCATTCTCCTGCTCCCTCATACACCCTGCATCCTCCTGCTCCCTCATACACCCTGCATCCTCCTGCTCCCTCATACACACTGCATCCTCCTGCTCCCTCATACACACTGCATTCTCCTGCTCCCTCATACACCCTGCATCCTCCTGCTCTCTCATACACCCTGCATCCTCCTGCTCCCTCATACACACTGCATCCTCCTGCTCCCTCATACACACTGCATCCTCCTGCTCCCTCATACACCCTGCATCCTCCTGCTCCCTCATACACCCTGCATCCTCCTGCTCCCTCATACACCCTGCATCCTCCTGCTCCCTCATACACCCTGCATCCTCCTGCTCACTCATACACCCTGCATCCTCCTGCTCCCTCATACACCCTGCATCCTCCTGCTCCCTCATACACCCTGCATCCTCCTGCTCCCTCATACACCCTGCATCCTCCTGCTCCCTCATACACCCTGCATCCTCCTGCTCCCTCATACACCCTGCATCCTCCTGCTCCCTCATACATCCTGCATCCTCCTGCTCCCTCATACATACTGCATCCTCCTGCTCCCTCATACACCATGCATCCTCCTGCTTTCTCATACACCCTGCATCCTCCTGCTCCCTCATACACACTGCATCCTCCTGCTCCCTCATACATACTGCATCCTACTGCTCCCTCATACACCCTGCATCCTCCTGCTCCGTCTGCTCCCTCATACACACTGCATCCTCCTGCTCCCTCATACACCCTGCATCCTCCTGCTCCCTCATACACACTGCATCCTCCTGCTCTCTCATACACCCTGCATCCTCCTGCTCCCTCATACACCCTGCATCCTCCTGCTCCCTCATACATCCTGCATCCTCCTGCTCCCTCATACACCCTGCATCCTCCTGCTCCCTCATACACCCTGCATCCTCCTGCTCCCTCATACACCCTGCATCCTCCTGCTGCCTCATACACCCTGCATCCTCCTGCTCCCTCATACACCCTGCATCCTCCTGCTCCCTCATACACCCTGCATCCTCCTGCTCCCTCATACACCCTGCATCTTCCTGCTCCCCCATACACCCTGCATCCTCCTGCTCCCTCATACACACTGCATCCTCCTGCTCCCTCATACACACTGCATCCTCCTGCTCCCTCATACACACTGCATTCTCCTGCTCCCTCATACACACTGCATCCTCCTGCTCCCTCATACACCCTGCATCCTCCTGCTCCCTCATACACACTGCATCCTCCTGCTCCCTCATACACCCTGCATCCTCCTGCTCCCTCATACATCCTGCATCCTCTTGCTCCCTCATACATACTGCATCCTCCTGCTCCCTCATACACCATGCATCCTCCTGCTTTCTCATACACCCTGCATCCTCCTGCTCCCTCATACACACTGCATCCTCCTGCTCCCTCATACATACTGCATCCTCCTGCTCCCTCATACACCCTGCATCCTCCTGCTCCGTCTGCTCCCTCATACACACTGCATCCTCCTGCTTTCTCATACACCCTGCATCCTCCTGCTCCCTCATACACCCTGCATCCTCCTGCTCCCTCATACACACTGCATCCTCCTGCTCCCTCATACACCCTGCATCCTCCTGCTCCCTCATACACCCTGCATCCTACTGCTCCCTCATACACACTGCATTCTCCTGCTCCCTCATACACCCTGCATCCTCCTGCTCCCTCATACACCCTGCATCCTCCTGCTCTGTCTGCTCCCTCATACACCCTGCATCCTCCTGCTCCCTTATACACACTGCATCCTCCTGCTCCCTCATACACCCTGCATCCTCCTGCTCCCTCATACACCCTGCATTCTCCTGCTCCCTCATACACACTGCATTATCCTGCTCCCTCATACACCCTGCATCCTCCTGCTCCCTCATACACCCTGCATCCTCCTGCATCCTCCTGCTCCCTCATACACCCTGCATCCTCCTGCTCCCTCATACACCCTGCATCCTCCTGCTCCCTCATACACCCTGCATCCTCCTGCTCCATCATACACACTTCATCCTCCTGCTCCCTCATACACACTGCAGCCTCCTGCTCCCTCATACACCATGCATCCTCCTGCTCCCTCATACACACTGCAGCCTCCTGCTCCCTCATACACCCTGCATCCTCCTGCTCCCTCATACACCCTGCATCCTCCTGCTCCCTCATACACACTGCATCCTCCTGCTCCCTCATACACCCTGCATCCCCCTGCTCCCTCATACACCCTGCATTCTCCTGCTCCCTCATACACACTGCATTATCCTGCTCCCTCATACACCCTGCATCCTCCTGCTCCCTCATACACCCTGCATCCTCCTGCTCCCTCATACACCCTGCATCCTCCTGCTCCCTCATACACCCTGCATCCTCCTGCTCCCTCATACACACTGCATTCTCCTGCTCCCTCATACACCCTGCATCCTCCTGCTCCCTCATACACCCTGCATCCTCCTGCTCCCTCATACACACTGCATCCTCCTGCTCCCTCATACACACTGCATCCTCCTGCTCCCTCATACACACTGCATTCTCCTGCTCCCTCATACACCCTGCATCCTCCTGCTCCCTCATACACCCTGCATCCTCCTGCTCCCTCATACACACTGCATCCTCCTGCTCCCTCATACACACTGCATCATCCTGCTCCCTCATACACCCTGCATCCTCCTGCTCCCTCATACACCCTGCATCTTCCTGCTCCCTCATACACACTGCATCCTCCTGCTCCCTCATACACACTGCATCCTCCTGCTCCCTCATACACACTGCATCCTCCTGCTCCCTCATACACACTGCATCCTCCTGCTCCCTCATACACCCTGCATCCTCCTGCTCCCTCATACACCCTGCTCCCTCATACACCCTGCATCCTCCTGCTCCCTCATACACCCTGCATCCTCCTGCTCCCTCATACACCCTGCATCCTCCTGCTCCCTCATACACCCTGCATCCTCCTGCTCCCTCATACACCCTGCATCCTCCTGCTCCCTCATACACCCTGCATCCTCCTGCTCCCTCATACACCCTGCATCCTCCTGCTCCCTCATACACCCTGCATCCTCCTGCTCCCTCATACACCCTGCATCCTCCTGCTCCCTCATACACCCTGCATCCTCCTGCTCCCTCATACATCCTGCATCCTCCTGCTCCGTCTGCTCTGTCACGTACTCTGCATCCTCCTTCTGTTTTTGCTTACTCACACACCCTGAGACCTTTTTCTCTCTCGGTTCCATCAAATACCTTGCAACCTCCCTCTTTCTCACATACTCTTTTCTTTCCAATGACATGGAGAGTCCACAAATCCATTCAATTATTTATTGGAAATTCACTTCCTTGCCATCAGGAGACAAAGAACACCTCAGCCAGAGCTCAGAGCTTAAGTATCCTCCAACTACCCATACTGCCCCAGTCCTTCTTTACCTCTGTACCAAGGAGGAAGCAAAGATGCGCCTTTTTGGTTCTTATCTACCGTCAAATTCTATGTTTCTATGGTGCTCTGAAGAAATATGGATTTAAATCATTTAATGGGTAGCTTCCCTTCAAGTAGGACTGGGATAATTCTGTGTCCATGTAATCCTCTTTAGTAAGAGTTTGGATAGCTGTTAGCTGCTATAGGTCGCAGGGAGGCTTCTCTGTTCTCTCTCCAGCAATCTATGCTAACCCCCATCCGGCATCCAGTGTTAGCTACACTGCTTTCCTTTCTATCCCAGGTCCCGGTCAGATGTGGATATGAAGCTGTCAGTACTTGAAGTACTGTGTCTGCACATTGTAAGAAGTCCCTGATTCTCTCTTCAGTGCTGAGAAGGATTCTAACCTAATTAATGGGTGTTATAGCCTTCTATTAAGTGCAGGACATTAGAGACATATGTCTTTCCTTGAGGAAAATGGGTTCTGTATTTTCCTAAATATCCCAGGATTGAGATTAACAGTATTTTCTTCTTAAACGGAAGAGTCCACAGCTGCATTCATTACTATTGGGAATTCAAAACCTGGCCACCAGGAAAAGGCAAAGACACCCCAGCCAAAGGCTTACATACCTCCCCCACTTCCCTCATCCTCCAATCATTCTTTGCCTTTCGTCACAGGAGGTTGGCAGAGAAGTCTCAGAAGATTGAAGATAGTCTCTTATGGAGGGTAGTACTCTTCGAAATGGGACTGGAGTTTTTAAGTAATCCTGTAAGCCTCTCAGTGAGAGCATGGATGAAGTTTAGAGTCCGGAGATGCAGTGAGAGTCTTTCTGCGAAACCATCCCAACTCATATTAACAGCTCCTAGGCAATCAGCAAGAT
Organism: Bombina bombina; assembly: GCF_027579735.1. Lineage (NCBI taxonomy): Eukaryota > Metazoa > Chordata > Amphibia > Anura > Bombinatoridae > Bombina > Bombina bombina. The sequence goes on along the minus strand of NC_069501.1, from coordinate 1,277,893,525 downwards.
ATAGGAGGGGGCGCCCTAAAGGGGGATAAATCTATACTCCTAATATAGGGTGGTAATAGATATCAAAGTCTTATATATCATATAACACAAACATATACCTCATAAGAGAAAGATTAAGCTAATGTACTGGTCATGAGACTATACAGTCTAAATAGTAACAGCAAGATAGATGTAATGCAAACCTCCTAAGAGAAAGACAAAATGAGAAAATATATATACCCAATGGTAAATAGGTAACAACCTCACATTAACATAATTCACAATGGTGTGTGAACTAATAGGTACAGTGCACTATATGACAAACATATGGAGGAGGATATAGTCTCAAAGTGTAATAGTCTCTAATAATGGTGGTGAAAAGTCACTGAGGTGGAAATCAGGCAGCTATCTGTGGAGATCCAGGCCGGGATCCAAAGCAGCAATCTACAAAGACAAGAAGAGACAGAAGCGCCACATGGCCCAATATTGTCTGTTCCAAAAATGAAATAAATGTGTGTGCACAGAGTAAATTCACATTTGTGGAAGCACCTCAATTAGTGCTATAGCAGCAGTCTGGGATTTCTTACAGTCACCCAGGGGACCAATCTCCGGTATAGGTATGATGTCTATATCAAAACGACATAAAGAGACACAGGTGCCTATATGGCCTAGTATTGTCTTAACACAGGTGAGTCAGTGTGTTAATAGAAAGGTACTCACATTTGTTGTAGCATCTCCCTTGATGCTATAGAGGCAGAATGGGATCAATATAGTCACCCACCAGATTTAAACAAAGGCCTGCTGGACACAAATGGAAGTCAGGAACCGCCAGTGGTCAGGGGAGACCCAGACTAAAGAACCCCTCTCACCAGAGGGATAGATAGCAACAAAAAGGTGGTAGCAAGTGTTCAAGTATAAAATAGTTTTATTAAAATAGTAAAAACAAGGCAACGCGTTTCTCAGCTCAAGGCTGTTTCATCAGGCTTCCTGTGGGTCCGGATAGCGCTACAGCTGCGTTCCGGACCTGTTTTTACTATCTGTCATACTTTTTTTTTAAAAATAATAGTACGTACATGATTGTTTTTCTCTGTTGTGGGACTCACAAACTGAAAAGATTTGCTGTTTATAATACAGAGACAGCTCATAAGCGTAACAAAAAAATAGGTTGCTGTTTATAATAAAGAGACAGCACACAAGAATGAAGACAGCACTCAACGATAATAAAGATGAGGTTGCTGTTTATTATTAAAGAGGCAGTAATGTTTTTTTGCCTGTTGATCTTTATTAAAAGATGTTCAGTGTTTATTTCCTTACTCCATCCTTTGTGTCTTAGGATGGGACAAGTACGCACATTTAATGAGTTACTTTTTCTATTTAAAGCGACAGTAACAGTTTTTATCTGTTAGTCTGTATTTAAAGATGTTCAATGTTTATTTGCTTGCTCCATCCTTTGTGTCTTAGGATGGAACAAGAACACACAAAAGATGAGTTACTTTTGATTTTAAAGAGACAGTAACGTTTGTGTTACTTTACAGAGAAAATTAGAAAAGGGATTCTGTCCTTTCTGAACATTCTCCCACAAATGTCTCCTACAGTGTCCCACATAATGTTATGGCCCACATGCAGTGCCCTGCACTTCCTCTTGCTCTTACGTTGCATTGCATACATGGTTGTTTTTGCAACGAGGTAGTATGCATTATTAGAGGAATTAATTTCACTCAGTAAGGGCGATTGATTTAATAGTTACTATCCCAGCTGTTTCTTCCCTATTAAAGGAAAGAGGAAGAAACTTCGGGATTATCTGATAGAGAATTCTCAGGCTCAGTTGACATAATATCTTTATTTGATCCTGAGGTTGTTTTTTTCTCTGTTTTTTTGGCTTAATTACCTCCATTTGTTACTTTCGGAGGTTTTAGCTGCCAGGGGCGACTCCGACTCTGCTGGTGTTCTCTAGTGCGTCCAGTAGGTTATTAAGGAATGGAACGCTTTTATTATTATTTTAAAAAAAAAAATTTCCATAGTGGCTTTACTATGGAGGCTGGACAAGCATTCCCTAGGGTGGATGGAGTAGTCTCCAGCCTGGCCAAGAGAACTTTGTTTCCCCTAGAAGTTCATTGGATTGAAGGTCCTATGGATAAGAAGTAGAAGGGGATGTACGCCTGGGTTTCTAATGGCAACCTTCCGTGTACTCTGCTACCGTCACTAGTACGACGGCATATGGATCTGATGTTTTTTCTGATGCTGCTAGGTCAGAATCTCCCCTGGATAAGGGCACAGGATAGGATGAAGGCCTTGTGTTGGCTACTTCCTTTATTTCAAATTTTTCCCTTCAGGGTTTGCTGTTACAGTTTACAGTCCTTTGGTTAGAGTCTGTTCTATGGTTGTATGCTCTAAGTTTATGCTTTTTGCGATTCCTTGCAAGGGGACGACCTTGATGGGATCTGGCTTGATCAAAGTTATATCTTTTTCTCCTGCTGTTAAATTGGACACAGCCTTGAGGACATGTCTCCGATCCGGGACAGGATCTTGTTTGGGACAGTATTCCTTTTTTTACTCAGACTTGGGTTCGAGATGTTCAGGATCCCTGGACCATAGAAATAGTGTCCCAGGGATACAATCTGAAGTTCAAAATATTTTTCTTTCTCGAGGACGATTAATCCTATTCGTACCATTCTTTCATTCACTCGGGGGTCAATTTATGACGACAATGGACTTAAAGGATTCAATGGTGTCCCACAATGGACTAGTGGTAAACTTTGCTGCTTTAAAAGCTGCGGCTATGTGTTCCACACAGCGAGTCCACTTTCTCTGGTGGGTTATAAATAACCTCGTCTAGATCATGATTTGCAGGCTACCGAATTTGCCTTTAATTATCTCCATGTCCCTATCCGCAGAGATAATTTCAAGTGCCTATGGTTGCGTTTTATAGACAAACATTTTCAGTTGGTGGTTCTAGGGTCGCGGAGCATTGCGGTAGCGCCTTCTCTGGGCGATGTTCTGATCCAGGCGTCATCTTTTCAGCTAGCAAAGTCTCATACTGACATTGTTCTATCCTTCATGAGGATTCACGGGTAGAAGGTAAATCTGGGTAAGAGTTTGCTAGTTCCACAGACAAGGTATCCTTCTTGGGAACTCTCATCGACTCTCTATCCATGAAAATTTTCCTGACAGGGTTCACGAGGTTACAGATCATGGATACATGTCGAGCCCTTTAGTCCAATCCTTGGCTGTCAGTGGCTCAGTGCATGGAGGTAATTGGATTGATGGTAGCGGAAATGGACTTCATTCCGTTTGTTCGGTTTCTTTTCAGACCTCTACAACTGTGCATGCTCAGGCAGTGGAATGGAGATTATACAGATTTGTCTCCTCGGATAAATCTAGATCAGGAGACAAGGGTCTATCTTCTATGATGGTTGTCGCTGGATCATCTATCCCAGGGGTCATGCTTCCGCAGACCCTCATGGGTGATAGTGACACCGGATGCCAGCTTGTTAAGATGGGGAGCAGTTTGGAACTCCCTAAGGGCTCAGGGTGTATGTACTCAGGCGGAGTCTCTCCTTCCCGTCAATATCCTAGAGTTGAGGGCAATATTCAATGTGTTTTGGGCTTGGCCTCCGTTGGCTTCGACCCAATTCCTCAGATTCTAGTCGGACAACATGGCGACGATAGCTTACATCAATCATCAGGGAGGAACAAGAAGTTCCTTAGCAATGACAGAAGTAGCCAAGATCCTCATCCCAGGGGTGGACAACTGGGAAGCAGATTTTTTGAGCGGACTGACATTTCATCCGGGAGAGTGGGATCTCCATCCGGAGGTATTTTCCAGCTTGATTCTCAGATAGGGCAGGCCGGAGTTGGATTTCATGGCATCTCGCCAGAATGCCAAGCTTCAGAGGTACGGGTCCAGGTCGAGGGATTCCCAGGCCGAGCTGATAGATGCCTTGGCAGTGCCTTGGTCTTTCAGCCTAGTTTATGTGTTCCCTCCATTTGCTCTCCTTCCCCGGGTGATTGCTCGAGTCAAACTGGAGAGGTCTTTGGTGATCTTCATCGCTCCTGCGTGGCCTTGTGGGACTTGGTATGCCGATCCGGTGGACATGTCATCTTAGCCACTGTGGTCGCTTCCATTGAGGAAAGGTCTTCTCTTTCAGGGGCCCTTCCATCATCCGAATCTAGTTTCTCTGCAACTAACTGCTTGGAGGTTAAACGCTTAATTTTATATAAGCGAGGGTTTTCTGGTTCGGTCATAGATGCCTTTATTCAGGCACGTACGCCTGTTACTAGAAGTATTTCCCATTAGATATGGGGTAGATATCTTTATTGGTGCAAATCCGAGGGCTACTCATGGAGTAGGGTTACGATTCGCAGGAATTTGACTTTTCTCCAAAAGGGATTGGAGAAAGGGTTGTCGACAAGTTCCTTAAAGGGACAGATTTTTGCCTTATCTATTTTGTTACTCAAGCGTCTGGCAGATGTTCCAGATGTTCAATCTTTTTGTCAGGCTCTGACTAGAATCAGGCCTGTGTTTAGACCAATTGCTCCTCCTTGGAGTTTGAATTTAGTTCTTAAAATTCCTCGGGGGTTCCGTTTGAACCTGTGCATTCCATAGATATTAAGTTATTATCTTGGAAGGTTTTATTTTTGTTTGCTATTTCTTCTGCTCGAGGAGTATCTGAGCTTTCAGCTTTACAATGTGATTCTCCTTATCTTATTTTCCATTCTGATAAGGTGGTGTTATGTACTAAACCTGGTTTCCTTCCTAAGGTTGTTTCTAATAAGAATATTAATCAGGAAATTGTTGTTCCTTCCTTGTGTCCTAATCCTTCTTCTGAAAAGGAGCGACTGTTACATAATTTGGACATGGTCCGTGCCTTGAAGTTTTACTTGCAGGCCACTAAGGATTTTCATCAATCTTCTTCCCTGGTTGTTGTGTTTTCTGGGAAGCGTAGGGGTCAGAAAGCTACGGCTACCTCTCTTTCTTGTTGGCTGAAGAGTATCATCCGTTTTGCATATGAGACTGCTGGACAGCAGCCTCCTGAGCAAATTACGGCTCATTCCACTAGGACTGTGGTTTCCTCATGGACATTCGAAAATGATGCTTCTGTTGAACAAATTTGAAAAGCTGTGACTCTTCACACTTTTTCCAAATTTGATAACTTTGCCTCAGCTGAGGCCGTTTTTGGGAGGAAAGTTTTTCAAGCACTGGTGCCTTCCGTTTAGGTTTCCTGTCTTGTCCCTCCCTTTTCATCCGTGTACTATAGCTTTGGTATTGTATCCCACAAGTAAGGATGAAATCCGTGGACTCATCGTATCTTGTAAAAGAAAAGGAAATTTATGCTTACCTGATAAATTTGTTTCTTTTACGATACGATGAGTCCACGGCCTGCCCTGTTTTTATAAGACAGGTCTAAACTTCAGACACCTCTGCACCTTGGCTTTTCCTTTCTCTTCCTAACTTCGGTCGAATGACTGGATTGGGAGGGAAGGGAGGAGCTATATATACAGCTCTGCTGTGGTGCTCTTTGCCTCCTCCTGCTGACCAGGAGGCGATATCCCACAAGTAAGGATGAAATCTGTGGACTCATCGTATCTAAAAAGAAACAAATTTATCAGGTAAGCATAAATTTCCTTTTTTCTTGTAAAGGTGTATCCAGTCCACGGGTTCATCCATTACTTGTGGGATATTTTCCTTCCCAACAGGAAGCTGCAAGAGGACACCCACAGCAGAGCTGTCTATATAGCTCCTCCCCTAACTGCCACCTCCAGTCATTCTCTTGCAGCTCTCGACAAGAAAGGAAGTATCAAGAGATATGTGGTGACTTAGTGTATTTTTTACCTTCAATCAAGAGTTTGTTATTTTTAAACGGTACCGGCGTTGTACTGTTTTACTCTCAGGCAGAAATTGGAAGAAGAATCTGCCTGGAGGTTGATGATCTTAGCGGTTTGTAACTAAGGTCCATTGCTGTTCTCACACATAACTGAAGAGTATGGAAAGAAAACTTCAGTTGGGGGGACGGTTTGCAGATCACCTTCTTTGAGGTATGTTCAGTATATTTTTTTTCTAGAGAGATGAAGGTCTAGAAAATGCTGACAGTGCCTGGTATATTTGAGGTAAGCCTGATACAGTGATTTAACAACGACTGGGATCATGCTTACAAGATAAGGAAAATATTCATGTTAACTCTCATATTACTTAGTGTAAAAACGTTTGCATAACTTACAGAAAAAACGTTTTTTCTCTGAGGGTGATAAATCTTTATTTGGGGCCTAGTTTTCCACATGGCTTGTTAGATTACTCCTAGGAGTACTTTTTTAAGACCCTCTGACATTGAGTGCATGGTGGGAGGGGCCTATTTTCACGCACTTTATGCGCAGTTGATATCCAGACTGAGACATCCAGCTTCCCTAAAGGAGTCCTCTGGCATCTAGGACCACTATAGAGGGTTTTTTTCCTGCAAAAATCGTGTTTAAGGGCAGGTAGGAGCCACAGCAGAGCTGTGGCAGTGTGTTTGACTGACTGTTTTTTAACGGTTTTACCGTTTTTCTAATCCGGTTTGGGGCCTAAGGGGTTAATCATCCATTTGCAAGTGGGTGCAATGCTGCTTTAGTCTCTTATACACACCGTAAAATTTAGTAGAGTTTACTACTTTTTAACACTGTTTTGCAGTTTATGTGGTAGTTTTTTTCTCTTAAAGGTACAGTACCATTTTTGTTTAATTGCTTTTTCACAGTTATTAAAGTGTTTTCCAAGCTTGCTGGTCTCATTACTAGTCTGTTAAACATGTCTGACATAGAGGAAACTCCTTGTTCATTATGTTTAGAAGCCATTGTGGAACCCCCTCTTAGAATGTGTACCAAATGCACTGACCTTTCTATAAGTTATAAAGACCATATTATGGCTTTTAAAGATTTATCACCAGAGGTTTCTCAGACTGACAAAAGGGAGGTTAAACCACCTAGCTCTCCCAATGTGTCAGAACCTATATCTCCCGCGCAAGTGACGCCAAGTACATCTGGCGCGTCCAATGCGTTTACCTTACAAGACATGGCGGCAGTTATGAATCATACCCTCACAGAAGTATTGTCCAAACTGCCAGGGTTACAAGGAAAGCGAGACAGCTCTGGGGCTACAACAAATACAGAGCTTTCTGACGCTTTAGTAGCTATGTCTGATATACCCTCACAATGTATAGAAGCCGAAGCAGGAGAGCTTCTATCTGTGGTTGACATTTCTGATTCAGGGTCAAGGTCCTTTCAAACATCCAAATCTAATTTCTCTGTGTCTGACTGCTTGGAGATTGAACGCTTGATTCTATCAAAGCGTGGTTTTTCCGAGTCGGTCATTGATACCTTAATTCAGGCTCGAAAGCCTGTCACCAGGAAAATCTATCATAAGATATGGTGTAAATATCTTCATTGGTGTGAATCCAAGGGTTACTCATGGAGTAAAGTCAGGATTCCTAGAATCTTATCCTTTCTCCAAGAGGGATTGGAGAAAGGATTGTCTGCTAGTTCCTTAAAGGGACAGATTTCTGCTCTGTCTATTCTTTTGCACAAACGTCTGGCTGAGGTTCCAGACGTTCAGGCGTTTTGTCAGGCTTTAGTTAGAATCAAGCCTGTGTTTAAACCTGTTGCTCTGCCATGGAGTTTAAATTTAGTTCTTAAAGTTCTTCAAGGGGTTCCGTTTGAACCTTTGCATTCCATAGATATTAAACTTTTATCTTGGAAAGTTCTGTTTTTAGTAGCTATCTCCTCGGCTCGAAGAGTTTCAGAGTAATCTGCTTTACAGTGTGATTTCCCTTATCTGATTTTCCATGCAGATAAGGTAGTTTTGCGTACCAAACCTGGGTTTCTTCCTAAGGTAGTATCTAATAAGAATATCAATCAGGAGATTGTTGTTCCTTCATTATGTCCTAATCCTTCCTCAAAGAAGGAACGTCTTTTACACAATCTTGATGTGGTTCGTGCTTTAAAGTTTTATTTACAAGCTACGAAGGATTTTCGTCAAACATCTGCTTTGTTTCTTGTCTACTCTGGACAGAGGAGAGGCCAAAAGGCTTCGGCAACTTCTCTTTCTTTTTGGCTGAGAAGCATAATCCGCTTAGCTTATGAGACTGCTGGCCAGCAGCCTCCTGAAAGAATTACAGCTCATTCCACTAGAGCGGTGGCTTCCACATGGGCTTTTAAAAATGAGGCCTCTGTTGAACAGATTTGTAAGGCGGCGACTTGGTCCTCGCTTCATACTTTTTCTAAATTCTACAAATTGGATACTTTTGCTTCTTCGGAGGCTATTTTTGGGAGAAAGGTCTTACAGTCAGTGGTGCCCTCCGTTTAAGTTCCTGCCTTGTCCCTCCCTTAATCCGTGTCCTAAAGCTTTGGTATTGGTATCCCACAAGTAATGGATGAACCCGTGGACTGGATACACCTTTACAAGAGAAAACAAAATTTATGCTTACCTGATAAATTTATTTCTCTTGTGGTGTATCCAGTCCACGGCCCGCCCTGTCATTTTAAGGCAGGTGTTTTTTATTTTTAAACTACAGTCACCACTGCACCCTATAGTTTCTCCTTTTTTTCTTGCTTGTCTTTGGTCGAATGACTGGGGGTGGCAGTTAGGGGAGGAGCTATATAGACAGCTCTGCTGTGGGTATCCTCTTGCAGCTTCCTGTTGGGAAGGAGAATATCCCACAAGTAATGGATGAACCCGTGGACTGGATGCACCACAAGAGAAATATATTTATCAGGTAAGCATAAATTTTGTTTTTCATTTATGAGAATAAACTTATATTTTGGGTTGTGGATTAATTTTTTTCAGCGGAAAATGGCTTCTTATCCAATTACATGAAAGAAAACATAATTTATGTAAGGACTTACCTGATAAATTCCTTTCTTTCATATTGGCAAGAGTCCATGAGTCCCACCCTTTTTATGGTGGTTATGATTTTTTTGTATAAAGCACAATTATTTCCAGATTCCTTTGTCAATGCTTTTTACTCCTTTCTTTATCCCCCCATTACTTGGCTATTCGTTAAACTGAATTGTGGGTGTGGTGAGGGGTGTATTTATAGGCATTTTGAGGTTTGGGAAACTTTGCCCCTCCTGGTAGGATTGTATATCCCATACGTCACTAGCTCATGGACTCTTGCCAATATGAAAGAAATTAATTTATCAGGTAAGTTCTTACATAAATTATGTTTTTTTTTGTATTATGGATCAGGAGGCTTTGCAGGATGTTACCTGTAGCTTATGTTTTGATGCCCAGGTGGATCCCCCCGTACCTTTTTGTTATTGATGTATTGAAAGAACTTTAGCTTATAGAAATAGACTTTTTGACCCTGAGCCATCATTAGCTAACACAGATGCTGTTCAGGAGCCTCCTGTTTCAGATTTGCCGCAGCTTTCTCCTTATTCGACCCAATCCTATTCATCTGCACATGCAGTACCCTGCGTTTCCTCTCATGCTCCGTCTGGAGTTACTTTGCAAGATATTGCTGCTCAGGTATCTTCTGCGGTATCTGAGGCGCTGTCTGCTTTTCCCATGCTGCAGGGAAAAATGCAAAAGGAAATTTAAAGAAACAGTAAGTAAGGTTTCTGATCATGAAATGGCTAATCAAAGTATTTCCTCTCAGAAGTCTGAGGATGAGGATTCTTCGGGTGCATCTGAGGGGGAAATTTCGGATTCAGGCAGTATAATTCCTTCTAATGATGCTGAAGTTGTGTCCTTCAGATTTAAGCTAGAACACCTTGCCTTGTTACTTAAGGAGGTTTTGGCTACCTTGGATGACTCCGATACTACTATCGTTGTTAACCCTAAGAAGTCTAGTAAGCTGAACAAATATTTTGATGTTCCCTCTGCGGTGAAGGTATTTCCTGTTCCATACCATGCTTCTGAGATTATTGCACGGGAGTGGGAGAGACCTGGTATTCCTATTTCTCCATCTCCTATTTTTAAGAAAATGTTTACTATAGCTGACTCTATTAAGGAGTCGTGGCAAACGGTTCCTAAGGTGGCAAGAGCTATTTCCACATTGGCTAAGAGGACCACTATTCCCATAGAGAATAGTTGTTCCTTTAAGGGTCCAAAGGATAAGAAATTGGAGGCATTATTAAAGAAAATGTATGTTCCCCAAGGTCTTCAATGGCAGCCTGCTGTGTGTATTGCTACTGTTACCAGCTCTGCAGCTTACTGGTTTGATGCTTTGTCTGATTCTATTCAGACAGATACTCCTCTTGAGGAGATCCAAGACAGGATTAAGGCTCTTACGTTAGCTAATTCCTTTATTACGAATGCTTCCTTACAGGTCATTAAACTGGGAGCAAAAATGTCTGGTTTTGCGGTTCTAGCTCGCAGAGCCCTTTGGTTAAAATCCTGGTCTGCGGATGTTTCTTCTAAGTCTAAGTTATTAGCTATTTCCTACAAGGGTAAGACCTTATTTGGACCTGGTTTGGCTGAAATTATTTCAAATATCACAGGAGGAAAGGGATCTTTTCTCCTCAAGATAGAAGGAATAAGCAGAAAGGACGTTAGAGTAATTTTCGTTCCTTTCATAACTTTAGTGGTAAACCCTCCACTTCCTCTTCCAAGCAGGAACTATCCAAGTCTTCCTGGAAGTGTGGTCAGTCTTGGAACAAGGGGAAACAGTCTAAGAAGCCTGTGGCTGACTCCTAGTCAGCATGAAGGGTCGGCCCCCGATCTAGGAACGGATCGAGTAGGGGGCAGGCTTTCTCATTTTGCTCAGGCTTAGATACGAGATGTCCCAGACCTGTGGGCCGTGGAAATTGTATCTCAGGGGTACAAGATAGAATTCAAGACTTTTCCTCCCAGAGACAGTTTTCTTCTCTCAATATTATGTGTAGTCCAGATAAAGAGAGAGGCGTTTTTAAATTGTATCAAGGATCTTTTTGCCCTAGGAGTTATAGTTCCAGTTCCTCCGCAGGAACAAGGTCTGGGATTTTATTCAAATCTGTTTGTGGTTCCTAAGAAAGAGGGGACTTTCAGACCTATTTTAGACCTAAAGTGTTATAAATAAGTTCCTCAGAGTACCGTCCTTCAAGATGGAGACTATATGTTCCAGTCTTCCTTTGGTTCAAGATCTTCAGTTTATTACAACCATAGACTTAAAGGATGCGTACCTTCATGTTCTCATTCACTGGGATGATCACAAGTTTCTAAGGTTTGCTTTCTTAGACAATCATTTCCAGTTTGTGGCTCTTCCTTTCGGCCTCCCAGAATTTTTTCAAAAGTCCTGGGGGCTCTTTTGGCAGTGATCCGGTCTCGGGGCATTGCCTTTGCTTATCTGGACGACATTCTGGTTCAGGCGCTGTCTTTTCAACAAGCAAACTCTCATACAGAGATCTTGTTGTCTTTTCTTCACTACCATGGTTGGAAGGTATATCTCCCAGGGAACCTGCTTTCGCAGACCTTCCTGGGTGATCGTGACCACGGGTACCAGCCTTCTAGGTTGGGGAGCAATTTGAGGGTCATTGAAGACTCAGGGTCTTTGGACTTGGGAGGAGTCAGTTCTCCCTATAAACATTCTAGAACTGAGAGCGATTTTCAATGCTCTACTGGCCTGGCCACAGTTAGCCTTAGCCCGGTTTATCAGGTTCCAGTCGGACAACTTAATATCGGTGGCGTACATCAACCACCAGGGGGGGAACTCGGAGTTCCTTAGCCATGACAGAGGTGGCCCGGATAATCCAGTGGGCGGAGTCTCACAACTGTTGTCTTTCTGCGATCCTCATCCCAGAAGTGGACAATTTGGAGGCAGATTTTCTGAGCCGACAGACCTTTCACCCGGAGGAGTGGGAACTCCATTCGGAAGTATTTTACAGTTTAATCCTAATTTGGGGGCAGCCAGAACTGGATCTCATTGCTTCTCGGCAGAATGCCAAGCTTCTGAGGTACGGCTCGAGGTCAAAGGTTCCACAGGTTTTCTTGAATGATGCTCTGGCGGTCCCTTGGAATTTCATAGTGATTCTCATAGCGCCGGCGTGGCCTCGCAGGATCTGGTATGCAGGTCTAGTGGAAATGTCGTCTCTACCTCCGTAGAGACTCCCTCTGAGGAAGGACCCTCTACTTTAGGGTCCTTTTCTTCATCCAAATCTTGTTTCTCTGAAGCTGACTGCTTGGAGATTGAACGCTTGATTTTATCTAAGCGTGGGTTTTCAGAGTCGGTCATTGAGACCATGATTCAGGCTCGTAAGCCTGTGACAGGAAAGATTTACTATAAGATATGACGTAAATATCTGTATTGGTGTGAATACAGAGGCTACTCTTGGAGTAGAGTCAGGATTCCTAGGATTTTGTCTTTTCTCCAGGAGGGTCTGGAGAAGGGTTTGTCAGCTAGTACTCTGAAAGTTCAGATTTCTGCGTTGTCTATTTTGTTGCATAAGCGTTTGGCGGATGCGCCAGACATGCAATCTTTTTGTCAGGCCTTGGTTAGGATTAGGCCTGTGTTAAGTCTGTTACTCCTCCCTGGAGTCTTAACCTTGTTCTTAGAGTTTTACAGCGGACTCCGTTTGAACCTATGTTTTCCTCAGATATCAAGATGTTATCTTGGAAGGTTTTGTTTCTTGTTGCTATTTCTTCTGCTCTGAGAGTTTCGGAAATCTCAGCTCTGCAGTTTGATTCTCCTTATCTTATTTTTCATTCTGATAAGGTGGTTTTACGTACTAAATTAGGTAGTTTCCTACCTAAGGTTGTTTCAAACAAGAATATTAATCAGGAGATTGTGGTTCCTTCTTTGTGTCCTAATCCTTCTTCTCCTAAGGAGTGTTTGTTGCACAACCTAGATGTTGTGCGTGCATTGAAGTTCTGTCTTCAGGCGACTAAGGACTTTCATCAGTCTTCTGCTTTGTTTGTTTGTTTTTTTGGGAAGCGCATGGGTTAGAAAGCTATGGCTACTTCTTTCTCTTTGGCAAAGGAGTATTATTCGTTTGGCCTATGAGACTATTGGACAGCAACCTCCTGAGAGAATCACTGCTCATTCCATGAGGGCTGTTTCTTTTTCCTGGGCATTTAAAAATGAAGCTTCTGTGGAACAGATATGCAAGGCTGCAACTTGGTCCTCTTTGCATACTTTTTCAAAGTTTTATAAATTTGATACTTTTGCCTCAGCTGAGGCTTCTTTTGGGAGAAGGGTTCTTCAAGCGGTGTTGCCTTCTGTTTAGGTCACCTGTCTTGCCCCTCCCTTATCATCTGTCTCCTCTAGCTTGGGTATTGATTCCCACTAGTAATTGATTATTCCGTGGACTCACCATATCTTAGGAAAGAAAACATTTATGCTTACCAGATAAATGTATTTCCGGATATGGTGAGTCCATGGCCCACCCTTTATTTAAGACAGTTATTTTTTTCTAAAACCTCAGGCACCTCTCTACACTTTTGTGTTATTATCTTTTTCCATTTTTCCTTCGGCCGAATGATAACGGAAGTGACATATATAGCAGCTTTGCTGTAGTGCTCTTTGCCTCATCCTGCTGGTCAGGAGTGATATTCCCACTAGTAATTGACGATTCCGTGGACTCACCATATCCAGAAATAAATTTATCAGGTAAGCATAAATTATGTTTTTTAATGTACGTTCCCTCTTTTTCTGAATGGCCGCAGAGTGACGCGCTTTTATGTGAAGCGCCTTATTTATTATTCAACTTAGGAGACTGTATGTGACGGTGCCTTTAGCCTACTACACCTCCTTTGTGATGGGAGGCATCATAGGCGTATATCTTCTAATGTGAGGATGTATGGTTTCTTTCTTTCTTAAGATATGGAGAGTCCACAATATCATTCAATTACTAGTGGGTATATCACTCCTGGCAGTAGATGGGGAAATTTTTAAAATCCTTTATACAGGATTCTCTTTGGTAGTGGGCAGGAACATTATGTATGTTGAGACTAGGGGTTAATCTTCCCTTTATTGGGACGGAATTCACAGAGCGGAGCGGCGTCATTGAATTTCAATCTCTTCATTGTCGATCTACTATACGTTCGTTTTAGAGACTTCTGGCAGCCAAATTATGTGTAAGTGTTATGGTAAGGCACCACAGCCTGTCAGAGGTGTAGGGGGCCTGATTGGTTAATTATTTTTAATAATTTTTGCATAACGTTAAACGGCTGTGGTATTAAAAATTCTTAAAGTGACAGTGTATTTAAAAAAATTCTACAATTTGGGGAATTTTTTATCTAGTATTATGGACATGGAAGACTCTGTGTCTTTTGACAAATGCTTGTTATAACTAGAGGCACAAATTGGTTTGCCTATGCAATTCTGTGCTGCATGCTTAGCTAGAACATATCAATTTAAAGATAAATTGTTGTCCGCTGAGCCCAATGTCTCTTAGGATGATGCTGTTCAGGCAATGCCACAGCTTTCTCCTCAAACATCCCAAGCCTCTATGGTGTCACATACAGTGCCCTGCAGTTCCTCTCAGCCTCCTGGAGGAGTTTATTTGTCTGCAGATTTTGGGGCACAGGTATCTTCTGCGGTATCTGCGGCATTATCTGCTTTTCCTATGCTGGGAAAACGCAAGAGGAAAATTAGACATTCAGATAGTAAGGTTTCTGTTCCACCTACTGCTACGCAGGTTGCCCTTCCTCATAAGTCTGATGAGAAGGATACATCGGTAGCCTCTGAGGATGAAATCTCAGATTTGGCCAGTATTATCCCTTCAGCTGATACTGAAGAAGTAAACTTCAGATTTAAGCTTGAACACCTTTGTTTACTGTTAAAGGAGGTATTGGCTACTTTGGACTACTCCAATCTTCTGTTGCCAACCCTAAGAAGTTTAGTAAACTTAATAAATACTATGATGTTCCTTCCTCTGTGGAGGTTTTTCCGGTCCCAGACCATGTGACAGAGATTATTTCACAGGAATGGGAGAAGACAGGGATTCCTTTCTCCCCGTCTCCCGTATTTAAAAAAATGTTTCCTGTTACTGACTCCATTAAAGATTCTTGGTGCACGGTGCCTAAAGTAGAAGGGGCTATTTCTACTCTGGCTAAGAGAACTACGATCCCTATAGAGGATAGCTGCTCCTTTAAGGATCCCATGGACAAAAAGCTGGAAGCTTATTTGAAGAAGATGTATGTTCATCAAGGTCTTCAATGGTAACCTGCAGTTTGTATTGCCACAGTAGCAAGTAGCAAGCCTTGTCTGAATCAATTTTAGTAGAGACTCCGTTGGAGGAGATACAATATAGGATTAAGGCTCTCAAACTAGCCAATTCCTTATTTTTCTGATGCTAACATGCAAGTTATTAGACTGGGAGCCAAGATGTCTGGCTTCACTGTCCTAGCCCGCAGGACATTGTGGCTAAAATCTTGGTCAGCTGATGTTACCTCTAAGTCAAATTTTCTGGCACTTCCTTAAAAGAGGAAGACCTTGTTCGGACCTGGTCTGGCAGAAATAATTTCTGTTATTATGGGTGGAAAAGGGTCTTTTCTATCGCAAGACAAGAACAGACTCAAAGGACGTCAAAGTAATTTTCGTTCCTTTCGTAATTTCAAAGGTCAAAAGTCTTCCTCTACCTCTTCCAAGCAGGAGCAGTCCAAGTCTTCTTGGAAGCCCAATCAGTCTTAGAATAAGGGGATGCAATCAGCTAAGTCTAAGTCAGCATGAAGGGTCGGACCCCGGTCCGGGATCGGATCAAGTAGGGGGCAGACTTTCCCTGTTTTCTCAATCGTGGAGACGAAATGTCCCAGATTCTTGGGCTATGGACATAGTATCTCAGGGTTACAAAATAGAATTCAAAACTTTCCCAACCAGGGGCAGATTCCACCTCTCAAGATTATCTGCAGAGCAGGTAAAAAGAGAGGCATTCTTGAACTGTGTTCAGGACCTTTCCTCCCTGGGAGTGAATGTTCCAGTTCCAGTAAGGCAACAGGGGTCTAGGATTCTATTCAAATCTGTTTGTGATGCCCAAAAAAGAGGGAACTTTTCGAACCCATTTTAGACCTAAAGTGCCTCAACAAGTTTCTCAGGGTACCGTCCTTCAAAATGGAAACCATTCGTTCCATACTTACTTTGGTCCAAGAGGGTCATTTCATGACTACCATAGATCTGAAGGACACATATCTTAATGTTCCCATCCACAGGGATCATCACAAATTCCTGAGATTCGCCTTTCTAGTCAAACACTTTCAGTTTGTGGCTCTTCCGTTTGGCCTTACCACAGCTCCCAAAATTTTCTCAAAGGTTCTGGGGACTCTCTTGGCAGTTATCAGGTCTCGGGTAATTGTAGTGGCGCCATTCCTGGACGACATATTGTTTCAGGCGCCATCTTTTCAACAAGGAAACTCTCATACAGAGATCTTGTTGTCTTTTCTACGTTCCCACGGTTGGAAAGTGAATCTGGAAAAGAGTTCCTTTGTTCCAGCTACAAGGGTGGTTTTCTTAGGGACCATAATAGATTCCCTATCTATGAAAAATTTTCTGACTGAGGTCAGAAAATCCAGAATTATCTCCTCTTGCCGCTCTCTACAGTCTACTGCTCGGCCATCAGTGGCTCAATGTATGGAGGTAATTGGTCTGATGGTCGCTTCCATGGGCATCATTCCCTTTGCTCAATTCCATTTGAGAACTCTGCAATTATGCATGCTCAGACAATTGAACAGAGACCATTTGGATCTGTCTCAGAGGATAGATCTAGACCAGTCGACAAGAGACTCTTTCCCATGATGGCTTTCTCAGGACCATCTGTCTCAGGGCACATGCTTCCGGAGACCTTCCTGGGTGATTGTGACCACATACGCCAGCCTGCTAGGCTGGGGAGCAGTCTGGGACTCCCTAAAGGCGCAGGGACTATGGACTCGGGATGAGTCTGCTCTCCCCATAAACATCTTGGAATTGAGAGCGATTTACAATGCTCTGATGGCTTGGCCTCAATTGTCCTTAGCCCAGTTTATCAGGTTTCAGTCAGACAACATCACCTCAGTGGCTTACATCAACCACCAGGGAGGAACTCAGAGTTCCTTAGTCATGAAGGAGGTGTGGCACGGATTATTCAGTGGGCGGAAGCTCACAATTGTTCTGCCATCCACATTTCTGGAGTGGACAACTGGGAAACCGATTTCCTGAGCAGACAGACATTTCATCCCGGGGAGTGGGCTCTCCATCCGGAGGGGTTCTCCAGGTTAACCCTCAAATGGGGGTGCCGAAGTTGGATCTGATGGCGTCTCGGCAGAACGCCAAGCTTCCTAGGTACAATTCAAGGTCAAGCTCCTTCCATGAGTTATTGCTCATATCAAACAGGAGAGAGCATCGGTAATTCTAATTGCTCCTGCACCTTTATTGGTGTGAATCTAAGGACTACTCTTGGAGTAGGGTCAGGATTCCTAGAATGTTGTGTTTTTTTGTCCAGGAAGGTCTGGAGAAAGGGTTGTCAGTCAGTTCTCTGAAAGGTCAGATTTCTGCATTAACTATTTTGTTACACAAGCGTCTGGCGGATGTGCCAGATGTTCAATCTTTTTGTCAGGTCCTGGTCAGAATCAGGCCTGTGTTTAAACCTGTTGCTTCTCCTTGGAGCCTTAATCTTGTTCTTAAAGTTTTGCAGCAGGCTCCGTTTGAGCCTTTGCATTCCATAGATATTAAGTTGCTATCTTGAAAGGTTTTGTTTCTTATTGCTATCTCTTCTGCTCAGAGAGTTTTGGAACACTGCTTTCCAGTGTGATTTGCCTTACCTTATCTTTCGTGCGGATAGGGTGGTTCTTCGTACTACATTAGGATTTCTTCCTAAAGTGCTTTCTGATAGAAATATTAATCAGGAAATTTTTGTTCCTTCTCTCTGTTCCAATCCTTCATCTCATAAAGAACATCTGTTGCACAACTTGGATGTTGTGCGTGCTCTAAAATTCTACCTACAGGTGACTAAGGATTTTCGCCAGTCTTCTGCCCTGTTTGTTTGTTTCTCAGGAAAGCGTAAGGGTCAAAAGGCTCCTGCTACTTCTCTTTCCCTCTGGTTGAGAAGTATAATTAATTTTGCTGGACAGCAGCCTCCTGAGAGAATTGCAGCTCATTCCACTTGGGCTGTCTCCTCTTCTTGGGCTTTCAAAAATGAAGCTTCTGTGGAACAGATTTGCAAGGCTGCAACTTGTTCCTCTCTGCATACTTTTTCCAAATTTGATACTTTTGCCTTGGCTGAGGCCTCTTTTGGGAGAAAGGTTCTTCAAGCGGTGGTGCCTTCTGCTTAGGTCTGCCTGTCTTGTTCTCCCTTCCTGTTCATTATGTGTCCTTTAGCTTGGGTATTGGTTCCCACTAGTAATTGAATGACTTTGTGGACTCTCCATATCTTAGGAAAGAAAACAAAATGTATGCTTAACTGATAAATTTCTTTCTTTCCGGGTCCCACCCTTTAATAAGACTGTTCTTTTTTACCAAACCTCAGGCACCTCTACACCTTTGCGTTATTCCTTTTCCATTTCCCTTCGGTCAAATGACTGGATATTATGGGTAGGGGAGTGACACTTAACGGCTTTGCTGTGGTGCTCTTTGCCTCCTGCTGGCCAGCAGTGATATTCCCACTAGTAATTGAATGATGTTGTGGCCAACAATTTAAGCCTCCTTTTGGTTCGAGCCTGCACACAAAGGATCAGGCTCTCATCGAAAATTATTATTTTGACTATGCCTATTAGATCAGAACTTTTCTAGAGGCGGCGCCATTTTTATTCTATGCAGTGATGCACACTTCAATCTGCGATTCCCACCATGAACGTTTTTTTTTTCCTCTTGTAAGGTGTATCCAGTCCACGGATCATCTATTACTTGTGGGATATTCTCCTTCCGAACAGGAAGCTGCAAGAGGATTACCCACAGCAGAGCTGTCTATATAGCTCCTCCTCTAACTGCCACTCCCAGTCATTCTCTTGCAGCTCTCGACAAGAAAGGAAGTAGCTAGAGAGATGTGGTGAATTTATTTAGTTTATCTTCAATTAAAAGTTTGTTATTTTCAAATGGTACCGGAGTTGTACTATTTTAGCCTCAGGCAGAAGTTGAAGAAGAGTCTGCCTGTGGTCTTTGATGATCTTAGCAGGTTGTAACTAAGATCCATTGCTGTTCTCACTCATAACTGAAGAGAGAGGTAACTTCAGCTGGAGGAATGGCGTGCAGGGTCTCCTGCTATGAGGTATGTGCAGTTTAAACTTTTCTAGAGAAATGAATATGCTAGAAAATGCTGTTAATACCGGATTTATTTAAGGTAAGCCTGATTACAGTGATTTAATAACGACTAGTATCATGCTTGCTGTAAAGGGTAATATTTTTATTACTTTCTCACATTACTGAAAAATAAAACGTTTGCTGGAAGTGTTTAAACGTTTTTTTTTATACATATTGGTGATAAAACTTTATTGGGGCCCAGTTTTTTACACATGGCTGGCTAGATTTTGCCTAGGGATAGTTTTGTTAGGCCCTCTCACTGTGAATACAGGTTGGGAGGAGCCTATTTTCGCGCCTAAATGCGCATTAGATTTTGCAGCTTGAGACATCCAGTTTCCCTGAAGGAGTCCCCTCAACACTTAGGACCTCTCTAAAGGGTTTTCTTTCATGTAATTAACAAGAGTCCATGAGCAAGTGACGTATGGGATATACATTCCTACCAGGAGGGGCAAAGTTTCCCAAACCTTAAAATGCCTATAAATACACCCCTCACCACACCCACAAATCAGTTTTACAAACTTTGCCTCCAAGGGAGGTGGTGAAGTAAGTTTGTGCTAGATTCTACGTTGATATGCGCTCCGCAGCAAGTTGGAGCCCGGTTTTCCTCTCAGCGTGCAGTGAATGTCAGAGGGATGTGAAGAGAGTATTGCCTATTGAATGCAGTGATCTCCTTCTACGGGGTCTATTTCATAAGGTTCTCTGTTATCGGTCGTAGAGATTCATCTCTTACCTCCCTTTTCAGATCGACGATATACTCTTATATTTACCATTTCCTCTACTGATTCTCGTTTCAGTACTGGTTTGGCTTTCTACAAACATGTAGATGAGTGTCCTGGGGTAAGTAAGTCTTATTTTCTGTGACACTCTAAGCTATGGTTGGGCACTTTATTTATAAAGTTCTAAATATATGTATTCAAACATTTATTTGCCTTGACTCAGAATGTTCAACTTTCCTTATTTCCAGACAGTCAGTTTCATATTTGGGATTATGCATTGAATTATCATATTTTTTCTTACCTCAAAAATTTGACTTTTTTCCCTGTGGGCTGTTAGGCTCGCGGGGGCTGAAAATGCTTCATTTTATTGCGTCATTCTTGGCGCGGACTTTTTTGGCGCAAAAATTCTTTTCCGTTTCCGGCGTCATACGTGTCGCCGGAAGTTGCGTCATTTTTTTACGTTATTTTGCGCCAAAAATGTCGGCGTTCCGGATGTGGCGTCATTTTTGGCGCCAAAAGCATTTAGGCGCCAAATAATGTGGGCGTCTTATTTGGCGCTAAAAAATATGGGCGTCGCTTTTGTCTCCACATTATTTCAGTCTCATTTTTCATTTGCTTCTGGTTGCTAGAAGCTTGATGTTTGGCATTTTTTCCCATTCCTGAAACTGTCTTATAAGGAATTTGATCTATTTTGCTTTATATGTTGTTTTTTCTCTTACATATTGCAAGATGTCTCACGTTGCATCTGAGCCAGAAGATACTACAGGAAAACCACTGCCTGCTGGATCTACCAAAGCTAAGTGTATCTGCTGTAAACTTTTGGTAGCTATTCCTCCAGCTGTTGTTTGTAATAATTGTCATGACAAACTTGTTAAAGCAGATAATATTTCCTTTAGTGATGTACCATTGCCTGTTGCAGTTCCCTCAACATCTAAGGTGCAGAATGTTCCTGATAACATAAGAGATTTTGTTTCTGAATCCATAAAGAAGGCTTTGTCTGTTATTTCTCCTTCTAGTAAACGTAAAAAGTCTTTTAAATCTTCTCTCTCTACAGATGAATTTTTAAATGAACACCATCATTCTGATTCTTTGGACTCTTCTGGTTCAGAGGATTCTATCACAGAGATTGATGCTGATAAATCTTCATATTTATTTAAGATGGAATTTATTCGCTCTTTACTTAAAGAAGTACTAATTGCTTTAGAAATAGAGGATTCTAGTCCTCTTGATACTAATTCTATACGTTTGGATAAGGTTTTTAAAGCTCCTGCGGTTATTCCAGAAGTCTTTCCTGTTCCTAATGCTATTTCTGCAGTAATTTCCAAGGAATGGGATAAATTGGGTAATTCATTTACTCCTTCTAAACGTTTTAAGCAATTATATCCTGTTCCGCCTGACAGGTTAGAATTTTGGGACAAAATCCCTAAAGTTGATGGGGCTATTTCTACCCTTGCTAAACGTACTACCATTCCTACGTCAGATGGTACCTCGTTTAAGGATCCTTTAGATAGGAAAATTGAATCTTTTCTAAGAAAAGCTTATCTATGTTCAGGTAATCTTCTTAGACCTGCTATATCATTGGCTGATGTTGCTGCAGCTTCAACTTTTTGGTTGGAAACTCTAGCGCAACAAGTAACAAATCGTGATTCTCATGATATTATTATTCTTCTCCAGCATGCTAATAATTTCATCTGTGATGCCATTTTTGATATTATTAGAGTTGATGTTAGGTTTATGTCTCTGGCTATCTTAGCCAGAAGAGCTTTATGGCTTAAGACCTGGAATGCTGATATGGCTTCTAAATCAACTCTACTTTCCATTTCTTTCCAGGGAAACAAATTATTTGGTTCTCAGTTGGATTCTATTATTTCAACTGTTACTGGTGGGAAAGGAACTTTTTTACCACAGGATAAAAAGTCTAAAGGTAAAAACAGGGCTAACAATCGTTTTCGTTCCTTTCGTTTCAACAAAGAACAAAAGCCTGATCCTTCGTCCTCAGGAGCAGTTTCAGTTTGGAAACCATCTCCAGTCTGGAATAAATCCAAGCCTGCTAGAAAGGCAAAGCCTGCTTCTAAGTTCACATGAAGGTACGGCCCTCATTCCAGTTCAGCTGGTAGGGGGCAGGTTACGTTTTTTCAAAGAAATTTGGATCAATTCTGTTCACAATCTTTGGATTCAGAACATTGTTTCAGAAGGGTACAGAATTGGTTTCAAGATGAGACCTCCTGCAAAGAGATTTTTTCTTTCCCATGTCCCAGTAAATCCAGTGAAAGCTCAAGCATTTCTGAATTGTGTTTCAGATCTAGAGTTGGCTGGAGTAATTATGCCAGTTCCAGTTCCGGAACAGGGGATGGGGTTTTATTCAAATCTCTTCATTGTACCAAAGAAGGAGAATTCCTTCAGACCAGTTCTGGATCTAAAATTATTGAATCGTTATATAAGGATACCAAACGTTCAAGATGGTAACTGTAAGGACTATATTGCCTTTTGTTCAGCAAGGGAATTATATGTCCACAATAGATTTACAGGATGCATATCTGCATATTCCGATTCATCCAGATCATTATCAGTTCCTGAGATTCTCTTTTCTAGACAAGCATTACCAGTTTGTGGCTCTACCATTTGGCCTTGCTACAGCTCCAAGAATTTTCACAAAGATTCTCGGTGCCCTTCTGTCTGTAATCAGAGAACAGGGTATTGTGGTATTTCCTTATTTGGACGATATCTTGGTACTTGCTCAGTCTTTACATTTAGCAGAGTCTCATACGAATCGACTTGTGTTGTTTCTTCAAGATCATGGTTGGAGGATCAATTTACCAAAAAGTTCTTTGATTCCTCAAACAAGGGTAACCTTTCTGGGTTTCCAGATAGATTCAGTGTCCATGACCCTGTCTTTAACAGACAAGAGACATCTAAAATTGATTACAGCTTGTCGAAACCTTCAGTCTCAATCATTCCCTTCGGTAGCCTTATGCATGGAAATTCTAGGTCTTATGACTGCTGCATCGGACGCGATCCCCTTTGCTCGTTTTCACATGCGACCTCTTCAGCTCTGTATGCTGAACCAATGGTGCAGGGATTACACGAAGATATATCAATTAATATCTTTAAAACCGATTGTTCGGCACTCTCTAACGTGGTGGACAGATCACCTTCGTTTAATTCAGGGGGCTTCTTTTGTTCTTCCGACCTGGACTATAATTTCAACAGATGCAAGTCTCACAGGTTGGGGAGCTGTGTGGGGATCTCTAACGGCACAAGGAGTTTGGGAATCTCAGGAGGTGAGATTACCGATCAATATCTTGGAACTCCGTGCAGTTTTCAGAGCTCTTCAGTTTTGGCCTCTTCTGAAGAGAGAATCGTTCATTTGTTTTCAGACAGACAATGTCACAACTGTGGCATACATCAATCATCAAGGAGGGACTCACAGTCCTCTGGCTATGAAAGAAGTATCTCGAATTTTGGTTTGGGCGGAATCCAGCTCCTGTCTAATCTCTGCGGTTCATATCCCAGGTGTAGACAATTGGGAAGCGGATTATCTCAGTCGCCAAACGTTGCATCCGGGCGAATGGTCTCTTCACCCAGAGGTATTTCTTCAGATTGTTCAAATGTGGGGGCTCCCAGAGATAGATCTGATGGCCTCTCATCTAAACAAGAAACTTCCCAGGTATCTGTCCAGATCCCGGGATCCTCAGGCGGAGGCAGTGGATGCATTATCACTTCCTTGGAAGTATCATCCTGCCTATATCTTTCCGCCTCTAGTTCTTCTTCCAAGAGTAATCTCCAAGATTCTGAGGGAATGCTCGTTTGTTCTGCTAATAGCTCCGGCATGGCCTCACAGGTTTTGGTATGCGGATCTTGTCCGGATGGCATCTTGCCAACCATGGACTCTTCCGTTAAGACCAGACCTTCTGTCACAAGGTCCTTTTTTCCATCCGGATCTGAAATCCTTAAATTTAAAGGTATGGAGATTGAACGCTTGATTCTTGGTCAAAGAGGTTTCTCTGACTCCGTGATTAATACTATGTTACAGGCTCGTAAATCTGTATCT
Source organism: Bombina bombina (assembly GCF_027579735.1). Classification (NCBI taxonomy): domain Eukaryota; kingdom Metazoa; phylum Chordata; class Amphibia; order Anura; family Bombinatoridae; genus Bombina; species Bombina bombina. The sequence continues at coordinate 1,277,869,628 of NC_069501.1, read as the reverse complement.
CGAGAGATATATTATAGAGTCTGGAAGACTTATATTTCTTGGTGTCTTTCTCATCATTTTTCCTGGCATTCTTTTAGAATACCGAGAATTTTACAGTTTCTTCAGGATGGTTTAGATAAGGGTTTGTCCGCAAGTTCTTTGAAAGGACAAATCTCCGCTCTTTCTGTTCTTTTTCACAGAAAGATTGCTATTCTTCCTGATATTCATTGTTTTGTACAAGCTTTGGTTCGTATAAAACCTGTCATTAAGTCAATTTCTCCTCCTTGGAGTTTGAATTTGGTTCTGGGAGCTCTTCAAGCTCCTCCGTTTGAACCTATGCATTCATTGGACATTAAATTACTTTCTTGGAAAGTTTTGTTCCTTTTGGCCATCTCTTCTGCTAGAAGAGTTTCTGAATTATCTGCTCTTTCTTGTGAGTCTCCTTTTCTGATTTTTCATCAGGATAAGGCAGTGTTGCGAACTTCTTTTGAATTTTTACCTAAAGTTGTGAATTCCAACAACATTAGTAGAAGAAATTGTGGTTCCTTCATTATGTCCTAATCCTAAGAATTCTAAGGAGAAATCGTTGCATTCTTTGGATGTTGTTAGAGCTTTGAAATATTATGTTGAAGCTACGAAATCTTTCCGTAAGACTTCTAGTCTATTTGTTATCTTTTCCGGTTCTAGGAAAGGCCAGAAAGCTTCTGCCATTTCTTTGGCATCTTGGTTGAAATCTTTAATTCATCTTGCCTATGTTGAGTCGGGTAAAATTCCGCCTCAGAGAATTACAGCTCATTCTACTAGGTCAGTATCTACTTCCTGGGCGTTTAGGAATGAAGCTTCGGTTGACCAGATCTGCAAAGCAGCAACTTGGTCCTCTTTGCATACTTTTACTAAATTCTACCATTTTGATGTATTTTCTTCTTCTGAAGCAGTTTTTGGTAGAAAAGTTCTTCAGGCAGCGGTTTCAGTTTGAATCTTCTGCTTATGTTTTTTGTTAAACTTTATTTTGGGTGTGGATTATTTCAGCAGGAATTGGCTGTCTTTATTTTATCCCTCCCTCTCTAGTGACTCTTGTGTGGAAAGATCCACATCTTGGGTAGTCATTATCCCATACGTCACTAGCTCATGGACTCTTGTTAATTACATGAAAGAAAACATAATTTATGTAAGAACTTACCTGATAAATTCATTTCTTTCATATTAACAAGAGTCCATGAGGCCCACCCTTTTTTGTGGTGGTTATGATTTTTTTGTATAAAGCACAATTATTCCAATTCCTTATTTTATATGCTTCGCACTTTTTTTCTTATCACCCCACTTCTTGGCTATTCGTTAAACTGATTTGTGGGTGTGGTGAGGGGTGTATTTATAGGCATTTTAAGGTTTGGGAAACTTTGCCCCTCCTGGTAGGAATGTATATCCCATACGTCACTAGCTCATGGACTCTTGTTAATATGAAAGAAATGAATTTATCAGGTAAGTTCTTACATAAATTATGTTTTTGTGCCTTCCAAAGTCGTTGTATGGGCAGGTAGGGCCACAGCAGAGCTGTGGCAGTTTGTTGTGACTGTTGAAAAACGTTTATATCGTTTTTTTGATCTGGTTTTGAAACTAAGGGGTTAATCATCCATTTGCAAGTGGGTGCAATGCTCTGTTAGCCTATTATACACACTGTAAACATTTTGTAAGATTTACTGCTTTTTATCACTGTTTTTCAATTTCTGACATTTTTTGTTTCTCTTAAAGGCACAGTACCGTTTTTATTTTTTGCTTGTTTACATTTATCAAAGTGTTTTCCAAGCTTGCTGGTCTCATTGCTAGTCTATTTAAACATGTCTGACATAGAGGAAACTCCTTGTTCATTATGTTTAGAAGCCATTGTGGAACCCCCTCTTAGAATGTGTACCAAATGTACTGATTTTACTTTAAGTTATAAAGATCATATTCTGTCTTTAAAAGATTTATCACCAGAGGAAACTGACAAGGGGGAAGTTATGCCGACTAACTCGCCCCACGTGTCAGATCCTTTGACTCCCGCTCAAGAGGCGCCAAGTACATCTAGCGCGCCCATGGCGTTTACTTTACAAGACATGGCGGCAGTTATGGATCATACCCTTACAGCGGTATTGTCCAAACTACCAGGGTTACAAGGAAAGCGAGATAGCTCTGGGGCTAGAAGAAATACAGAGCACTCTGACGCTTTAGTAGCTATGTCTGATATCCCCTCACAATATGCAGAAGCTGAGGCAGGAGAGCTTCTATCTGTGGGTGATTTTTCTGACTCAGGGAAGATGCTTCAACCTGATTCTGATATGTCAACATTAAAATTTAAGCTTGAACACCTCCGCGTGTTGCTCAGGGAGGTTTTAGCTACTCTGGATGACTGTGACACCATTATAGTGCCAGAGAAATTGTGTAGATTGGATAAATACTATGCAGTACCTGTTTACACTGATGTTTTTCCAATACCTAAGAGGTTTTCAGAAATTATTACTAAGGAATGGGATAGACTAGGTGTACCGTTCTCTCCCCCTCCTATTTTTAAGAAAATGTTTCCAATAGATGCCGCTACACGGGACTTATGGCAAACGGTACCTAAGGTGGAGGGAACAGTTTCTACCCTAGCTAAGCGTACAACTATCCCCGTCGAGGACAGTTGTGCTTTCCTAGATCCAATGGATAAAAAGTTAGAGGGTTACCTTAAGAAAATGTTTATTCAACAGGATTTTATTCTCCAGCCTCTTGCATGCATTGCCCCGGTCACTGCTGCTGCGGCCTTCTGGTTTGAGTCTCTGGAAGAGGCCTTACAGGTAGAAACCCCATTGGATGATATACTTGACAAGCTTAAAGCGCTTAAGCTAGCCAATTCATTTGTTTCTGACGCCGTTGTTCATTTAACTAAACTAACGGCTAAGAACTCAGGTTTTGCTATTCAGGCGCGTAGGGCGCTATGGCTTAAATCCTGGTCAGCTGACGTTACTTCAAAGTCTAAGCTTCTCAACATTCCCTTCAAGGGGCAGACCCTATTCGGGCCTGGACTGAAGGAGATCATTTCTGATATTACTGGAGGAAAAGGTCATGCCCTTCCTCAGGATAGGTCTAACAAATTAAGGACCAAACAAATTAATTTTCGTGCCTTTCGAAACTTTAAGACGAGCGCGGCATCAACTTCCTCTAATACAAAAGAGGGAAATTTTGCCCAGTCCAAGCCGGTCTGGAGACCTAACCAGGTTTGGAACAAAGGTAAACAGGCCAAGAAGCCTGCTGCTGCCTCTAAGACATCATGAAAGATCGGCCCCCGACCCAGTAACGGATTTAGTAGGGGGCAGACTTTCTCTCTTCGTCCAGCCTTGGGCAAGAGATGTCCAGGATCCCTGGGCGTTGGAAATTGTGTCCCAGGGTTATCTTCTGGACTTCAAAGCTTCTTCCCCAAAAGGAAGATTTCACCTTTCACAATTATCTGCAGACCAGATAAAGAGAGAGGCATTCTTACATTGTGTTCAAGACCTCCTAGTTATGGGAGTGATCCACCCAGTTCCAAAGGAGGAACAGGGGCAAGGCTTCTATTCAAATCTATTTGTGGTTCCCAAGAAAGAGGGAACCTTCAGACCAATCTTAGATCTCAAGATCCTAAACAAATTTCTCAGGGTCCCATCCTTCAAGATGGAGACTATTCGAACCATCCTACCTATGATCCAGGAGGGTCAATACATGACTACTGTGGACTTAAAGGATGCTTATCTTCACATTCCGATACACAAAGATCATCATCGGTTTCTCAGGTTCGCCTTCCTAGACAGGCATTACCAGTTTGTGGCTCTTCCCTTTGGGTTAGCTACGGCACCAAGAATCTTTACGAAGGTTCTGGGGTCACTTCTGGCGGTCCTAAGGCCGCGGGGCATAGCAGTAGCCCCTTACTTAGACGACATTCTGATACAGGCGTCGAATTGCCAAGTCCCATACGGACATTGTTCTGGCATTCCTGAGGTCTCATGGGTGGAAAGTGAACGAAAAGAAGAGTTCTCTATCCCCTCTCACAAGAGTTTCCTTCCTGGGAACTCTGATAGATTCTGTAGAAATGAGGATTTACCTGACAGAGGCCAGGTTGTCAAAACTTCTAAATTCCTGCCGTGTTCTTTATTCTACTTCTCGCCCTTCAGTGGCTCAGTGTATGGAAGTAATCGGCTTAATGGTAGCGGCAATGGACATAGTTCCGTTTGCCCGCCTACATCTCAGACCGCTGCAACTCTGCATGCTCAGTCAGTGGAATGGGGATTACACAGATTTGTCCCCTCTACTAAATCTGGATCAAGAGACCAGGGATTCTCTTCTCTGGTGGCTATCTCGGGTCCATCTGTCCAAAGGTATGACCTTCCGCAGGCCAGATTGGACAATAGTAACAGATGCCAGCCTTCTGGGCTGGGGGGCAGTCTGGAACTCTCTGAAGGCTCAGGGGTCGTGGACTCAGGAGGAGGCACTCCTTCCGATAAACATTCTGGAACGAAGAGCGATATTCAATGCTCTTCAGGCTTGGCCTCAGCTTGCGGCAGTGAGGTTCATCAGATTTCAGTCGGACAACATCACGACTGTAGCTTACATCAACCATCAAGGGGGAACAAGGAGTTCCCTAGCGATGTTGGAGGTTTCAAAGATAATTCTATGGGCAGAGATTCACTCTTGCCACCTATCAGCTATCCATATCCCAGGAGTAGAGAACTGAGAGGCAGATTTTCTAAGTCGACAGACTTTTCATCCGGGGGAGTGGGAGCTCCATCCGGAGGTGTTTGCGAGAGAGAAGCCCCTAGCATAAATCGAAAAAAAGAGAAAGCTACCAGGCTGCAAGAGGACAAAGTCCCATAAAGAATACTCTACCGACGGAGGAGAGCAAAGAAAGGAAAATAAGGTAACGAATCTCCAGCCACGAGTCTCTAAGGAAAAGAAGCAGAAAGGAGGGACCGACACCCAAAGAGACAAACTTGGGATCCAGGATACCTATCCTCATTACCCCTCAGAAACCCGAAGGGAGGATACACTGCAGACAAGAGAAACCTTCGACCCACTCAACTCCTAGAGTCAAATGAGGAAAAGCTACCTCAGGAGGAGCCAACTGGATAGGCACAGTAGACCAGATCCTTCCAAATAGAAGGAAAACAAAGAAACCCAGGAATATTACAGTAAAGAAATTCCCAGGAAAAACTTCCTCCATCTCTCCAGAAGAGAGAAAAAAAACCGCCCCACCAGTAGGAATAAGGAGATTTCCCCAGGAAAAAAAAGCTTGCTACTGAACGCTGGACAGATCCAAGACTATTAAAATCTGGAAAACAGATTAACCAAAATGCCAAGTCAAAGACAAGGACTAGGTTAAAAAAAACGGACCCCCAAAAGGTGACGGATAAAAAACAAAACCCTTGCGCAACAACCCCAAGCTTACCTTCTGGAAATGAAATTTGCACAAAAGTTGATGCATGCCATACTCCCATGGGGTCTTGAACTCTGATCTCTCATGATGTATCCCAGTGGCTGTCCACTCAGCCCCAAAAGGCTTCTAAGATAACCCAACAAAGTCGGAAGACAAAGGAAGGACCCAAAATAGATCAGAACTCCATGAATGAGATAATATGATAGTCTCTAAAGATCCAGTCTGGATCAACCCCCGGAAAACCTATAGCTCAAGGAATTAACGAATGAACGAGCATCCTAAAACTCCTATCGGGCGACGGCAAGAGAGTCTGTATAACAATCCCCCAGATACCCAAATATATAGGTTTAAAAAAATAGAATTTATGCTTACCTGATAAATTACTTTCTCTAGTGGTGTATCCAGTCCACGGATTCATCCTTACTTGTGGGATATTCTCATTCCCTACAGGAAGTGGCAAAGAGAGCACACAGCAGAGCTGTCCATATAGCTCCCCCTCTAGCTCCGCCCCCCAGTCATTCGACCGACGGTTAGGAGAAAAAGGAGAAACCATAGGGTGCAGTGGTGACTGTAGTTTAAACAAGAAATTTTAACCTGACTTAAGGCGGGCCGTGGACTGGATACACCGCAAGAGAAAGTAATTTATCAGGTAAGCATAAATTCTGTTTTCTCTTGCAAGGTGTATCCAGTCCACGGATTCATCCTTACTTGTGGGATACCAATACCAAAGCTTTAGGACACGGATGAAGGGAGGGAACAAGACAGGTAACCTAAACGGAAGGCACCACTGCTTGCAAAACCTTTCTCCCAAAAATAGCCTTCGAAGAAGCAAAAGTATCGAATTTGTAAAATTTGGCAAAAGTATGCAGTGAAGACCAAGTCGCTGCCTTACAAATCTGTTCAACAGAAGCCTCATTCTTGAAAGCCCATGTGGAAGCCACAGCTCTGGTGGAATGAGCTGTAATTCGTTCAGGAGGCTGCTGCCCAGCAGTCTCATAAGCCAATCGGATGGCGCTTTTCAGCCAGAAGGAAAGAGAGGTAGCAGTCGCTTTCTGACCTCTCCTCTTACCAGAATAAACGACAAACAAGGATGATGTTTGTCTGAAATCTTTAGTTGCTTGTAAATAGAATTTCAAAGCACGAACCGCATCAAGATTGTGTAACAGCCGTTCCTTCTTAGAAGCTGGATTTGGACAAAGGGAAGGAACAATGATTTCCTGGTTAATATTCTTATTAGAAACAACTTTAGGAAGAAAACCAGGTTTGGTACGCAAAACTACCTTATCTGGATGGAACACCAGATAGGGTGAATTACACTGCAAAGCAGACAATTCTGAAACTCTTCGAGTAGAAGAGATAGCTACCAAAAACAAAACTTTCCAAGATAATAACTTAATATCTATGGAATGTAAAGGTTCAAATGGAACCCCTTGAAGAACTGACAGAACTAAATTTAGACTCCATGGAGGAGCCACAGGTCTATAGACAGGCTTGATTCTGACTAAAGCCTGTGCAAACGCTTGAACGTCTGGTACTTCTGCCAGACGCTTGTGTAAAAGGATAGACAGAGCGGATATCTGTCCCTTTAAGGAACTAGCTGAAAAACCTTTCTCCAATCCTTCTTGGAGAAAGACAATATCCTTGGAATCCTAATCTTACTCCACGAGTAACCCTTGGATTCACACCAAAAAAGATATTTCCGCCATATCTTATGGTAAATTTTCCTGGTGACAGGCTTTCTAGCCTGGATCAGAGTATCTATGACTGATTCAGAGAACCCACGCTTGGATAGAATTAAGCGTTCAATCTCCAAGCAGTCAGCTGCAGAGAAACTAGATTTGGATGCTTGAATGGACCCTGTATTAGAAGATCCTGCCTCGTTGGCAGTGTCCATGGTGGGACAGATGACATGTCCACTAGGTCTGCATACCAAGTCCTGCGTGGCCACGCAGGCGCTATCAGAATTACCGAAGCCTTCTCCTGTTTGATTCTGGCTACCAGCCGAGGGAGACGGGGAAACGGTGGACAGACATAAGCTAGACTGAAGGACCAAGGCGCTACTAGAGCATCTATCAATGCCGCCTTGGGGTCCCTGGACCTGGATCCGTAAAGAGGAAGTTTGGTGTTCTGACGGGACGCCATCAGATCCAATTCTGGAATGCCCCATAGCTAGGTCAGCTGAGCAAAAACCTCCGGGTGGAGTTCCGACTCCCCCGGGTGAAAAGTCTGACGACTTAGGAAATCCGCTTCCCAGTTGTCTACTCCTGGGATGTGATCCACCTGATTATTTTGGTTACTTCCTTCATCACTAAGGAACTCTTTGTTCCTCCCTGATGATTGATGTATGCTATGTTGTCCGACTGAAATTTGATGAATTTGGCCGCCGCTAGCTGAGGCCATGCCTGGAGCGTGTTGAATATCGCTCTCAGTTCCAAAATGTTTATCGGGAGAAGAGACTCTTCCCAAGACCATAGGCCCTGAGCTTTCAGGGAGTCCCAGACCGCGCCCCAGCCTAACAGACTGGCGTCGGTCGTTACAATGATCCACTCCGGTCTGCGGAAGCACATTCCCTGAGACAGGTGATCCTGAGACAACCACCAGAGAAGAGAATCTCTGGTTTTCTGGTCCAGTTGGATTTGAGGAGACAAATCTGCATAATCCCCATTCCACTGTTTGAGCATGCACAATTGCAGTGGTCTTAGATGAATTCGAGCAAAAGGGACTACGTCCATTGCTGCTACCATTAATCCGATTACCTCCATGCACTGAGCTACAGATGGCCGAGGAATGGAATGAAGAGCTCGGCAAGTAGTTAAAATCTTTAACCTTCTGACCTCCGTCAGAAATATTTTCATTTCTACCGAGTCTATTAATGTTCCCAGGAAGGGAACCCTTGTGAGTGGGGACAGAGAACTTTTTTCGGTGTTCACCTTCCACCCGTGAGACCTTAGAAAGGCCAGAACAATCTCCGTATGAGCCTTGGCTCTGGGAAAAGACGACGCCTGTATTAAGATGTCGTCCAGATAAGGTGCTACTGCAATGCCCCGCGGTCTTAGTACCGCCAGAAGGGACCCTAGCACTTTTGTAAAAATTCTGGGAGAGGTGGCCAACCCGAAGGGAAGGGCCACGAACTGGTAATGCTTGTCCAGAAAGGCGAACCTTAGGAACTGATGATGATCTTTGTGGATAGGAATATGAAGGTACGCATCCTTTAGATCCACAGTAGTCATATATTGACCTTCCTGGATCATCGGTAAAATTGTCCGAATGGTCTCCATTTTGAATGATGGAACTCTGAGGAATTTGTTTAGAATTTTTAGATCCAGGATTGGCCTGAAAGTTCCTTCCTTTTTGGGAACCACAAACAGGTTTGAGTAAAAACCCAGTGCTTGTTCTGTAATTGGAACTGGATATATCACTCCCATCTTGAGTAGATCTTCTACACAGCGTAAGAACGCCTCTTTCTTTGTCTGGTCTGTAGACAGACGAGAAATGTGGAACCTTCCCCTTGGAGGGGAGTCCTTGAATTCTAGAAGATATCCCTGAGCAACGATCTCTAATGCCCAGGGATCGGGAACATCTCTTGCCCAAATTGAATCTTCAGGGATTGTTCGTGGAGGTTCTTTCGGACCTTCTTATCTGATTCTTCCTTTCTTTCAGTTAGGGAGAATGTGGTGTGGGAGTTTGTTTTCCTTGCCATTGATCATGGAAGAGGTTTTCAATTGTGTGCTTCTAGAGAGTGGGACTTTTGTCTCCTCAGAGGTTTTTGTGTTCAGTGGAGTCCAGAATTTGAGTGATCTCTAACTGGGATCCTTATGGTTCTAATTAATGGGCGGTTACCTTGTCCTCTTTCCATATTTTTGTTCTTCCTGCTTCTGTTGAAGTAGTTTTTTATTGGGAATCCGGGTTGTGTTAGGCTATGGTGCCATCAGAATGGGCCACATTTTTTTCCCGCCCGTTTGCATTGTGTCCTCTATAAGCTTGGGTATTGATTTCCCAAAAGTAATGAATGCAGCTGTGGACTCTCCCCGTTTTAAGAAGAAAAACTTAAATTATGATTACCTGATAATTTCTTTTCTTCTGTACGGGGAGAGTCCACAGCTCCCTGTCCGTTTTTTTCTGTGGGCGGCCTTAAATTCTTTTTTATTCGTTCTTTTGGCACCTTTTTTTCACCCTGATATTTTTCCTACTGTTCCTTGTTCCCTTGGCAGAATGACTGGGGGATAAGGGGAGTGGGGGAGGTATTTAAGCCTTTGGCTGGGGTGTCTTTGCCTCCTCCTGGTGGCCAGGTTCTGTATTTCCCAAAAGTAATTAATGCAGCTGTGGACTCTCCCCGTACAGAAGAAAAGAAAATTATCAGGTAAGCATAATTTAAATTTTTTACGTACTTAATCCGGTACCGTCTTAAAGGGACATTAAACCCAGTTGTTTTCTTTTATAGTTTAGAAAGGGCATGCAATTTAAACAATTTTCTAATTTGCTTCATTCTCTTAATATTCTTTGCTGTAAAGCATATGTAGATAGGCTCAGAAGCTGCCGATTGGTGGCTGCAAATAGATGCCTTGTGTGATTGTCTTACCCATATGCATTGCTATTTCTTAAACAAAAGATATCTAAAGAATGAAGGAAATTAGTTAATAGAAGTAAATTTGAATGTTGTTTAAAATTGTATTCTCTATCTGAATAATGAAAGAAAAAAATGTGGGTTTAATGTCCCTTTAAGTGTCTGAACTTTAAAATGGTATTTACTGCCATCTAGTGGCAATTCAATGTAGTTATCCCTCCTTTTAGAACTAAAGCAGATATGTTTCTTTCTTTTCTCATAGATAGGAAAATAATAATTTATATGGTAATGATTTGATTTTCCTTTTCTAGGATTTTTGTTTGTTCTCTTTAGGGGAATTAAATTATATATGATACTTTTCCTTCTTATCTGGTACAATATCGTGTTATATATTCAGATTTATACATTATCTGTATGACCGTATTGTTGCTGTATATAAGGGTAATTGTTATGACCCCAATTTGTTTATTTTAATGCTTACATTTTTTATGTTCATAAATGCAATATATCCATCTCTGTCTTAGTGAGGAGGTTTTCTAATGAGCTTGCAAGTTGTATTTGTTTTATGTAGAATACATATTTATACTTGCATATTTTCTGTACGTGTGTACTATATAATGATCTCTCTCTTAGTGAGGAGGTTTTCTAATGAGCTTGCAAGTTGTATTTGTTTTATGTAGAATACATATTTATACTTGCATATTTTCTGTACGTGTGTACTATATAATGATCTCTCTCTTAGTGAGGAGGTTTTCTAATGAGCTTGCAACTTGTATTTGTTTTATGTAGAATACATATTTATACGTGCATATTTTCTGTACGTGTGTACTATATAATGATCTCTCTCTTAGTGAGGAGGTTTTCTAATGAGCTTGCAAGTTGTATTTGTTTTATGTAGAATACATATTTATACGTGCATATTTTCTGTACGTGTGTACTATATAATGATCTCTCTTAATGAGGAGGTTTTCTAATGAGCTTGCAGCTTGTATTTGTTTTATGTAGAATACATATTTATACTTGCATATTTTCTGTACGTGTGTACTATATAATGATCTCTCTCTTAATGAGGAGGTTTTCTAATGAGCTTGCAGCTTGTATTTGTTTTATGTAGAATACATATTTATACTTGCATATTTTCTGTACGTGTGTACTATATAATGATCTCTCTCTTAGTGAGGAGGTTTTCTAATGAGCTTGCAAGTTGTATTTGTTTTATGTAGAATACATATTTATACTTGCATATTTTCTGTACGTGTGTACTATATAATGATCTCTGTTAGTGAGGAGGTTTTCTAATGAGCTTGCAGCTTGTATTTGTTTTATGTAGAATACATATTTATACTTGCATATTTTCTGTACGTGTGTACTATATAATGATCTCTCTCTTAGTGAGGAGGTTTTCTAATCAGCTTGCAAGTTGTATTTGTTTTATGTAGAATACATATTTATACTTGCATATTTTCTGTACGTGTGTACTATATAATGATCTCTCTTAGTGAGGAGGTTTTCTAATGAGCTTGTATTTGTTTTATGTAGAATACATATTTATACTTGCATATTTTCTGTACGTGTGTACTATATAATGATCTCTCTCTTAGTGAGGAGGTTTTCTAATGAGCTTGCAAGTTGTATTTGTTTTATGTAGAATACATATTTATACTTGCATATTTTCTGTACGTGTGTACTATATAATGATATCTCTCTTAGTGAGGAGGTTTTCTAATGAGCTTGCAGCTTGTATTTGTTTTATGTAGAATACATATTTATACTTGCATATTTTCTGTACGTGTGTACTATATAATGATCTCTCTCTTAGTGAGGAGGTTTTCTAATGAGCTTGCAAGTTGTATTTGTTTTATGTAGAATACATATTTATACTTGCATATTTTCTGTACGTGTGTACTATATAATGATATCTCTCTTAGTGAGGAGGTTTTCTAATGAGCTTGCAGCTTGTATTTGTTTTATGTAGAATACATATTTATACTTTCTGCATATTTTCTGTACGTGTGTACTATATAATGATCTCTCTCTTAGTGAGGAGGTTTTCTAATGAGCTTGCAACTTGTATTTGTTTTATGTAGAATACATATTTATACGTGCATATTTTCTGTACGTGTGTACTATATAATGATCTCTCTCTTAGTGAGGAGGTTTTCTAATGAGCTTGCAAGTTGTATTTGTTTTATGTAGAATACATATTTATACGTGCATATTTTCTGTACGTGTGTACTATATAATGATCTCTCTTAATGAGGAGGTTTTCTAATGAGCTTGCAGCTTGTATTTGTTTTATGTAGAATACATATTTATACTTGCATATTTTCTGTACGTGTGTACTATATAATGATCTCTCTCTTAATGAGGAGGTTTTCTAATGAGCTTGCAGCTTGTATTTGTTTTATGTAGAATACATATTTATACTTGCATATTTTCTGTACGTGTGTACTATATAATGATCTCTCTCTTAGTGAGGAGGTTTTCTAATGAGCTTGCAAGTTGTATTTGTTTTATGTAGAATACATATTTATACTTGCATATTTTCTGTACGTGTGTACTATATAATGATCTCTCTTAGTGAGGAGGTTTTCTAATGAGCTTGCAGCTTGTATTTGTTTTATGTAGAATACATATTTATACTTGCATATTTTCTGTACGTGTGTACTATATAATGATCTCTCTCTTAGTGAGGAGGTTTTCTAATCAGCTTGCAAGTTGTATTTGTTTTATGTAGAATACATATTTATACTTGCATATTTTCTGTACGTGTGTACTATATAATGATCTCTCTTAGTGAGGAGGTTTTCTAATGAGCTTGCAGCTTGTATTTGTTTTATGTAGAATACATATTTATACTTGCATATTTTCTGTACGTGTGTACTATATAATGATCTCTCTCTTAGTGAGGAGGTTTTCTAATGAGCTTGCAAGTTGTATTTGTTTTATGTAGAATACATATTTATACTTGCATATTTTCTGTACGTGTGTACTATATAATGATCTCTCTCTTAGTGAGGAGGTTTTCTAATGAGCTTGCAACTTGTGTTTGTTTTATGTAGAATACATATTTATACTTGCATATTTTCTGTACGTGTGTACTATATAATGATCTCTCTCTTAGTGAGGAGGTTTTCTAATGAGCTTGCAGCTTGTATTTGTTTTATGTAGAATACATATTTATACTTGCATATTTTCTGTACGTGTGTACTATATAATGATCTCTCTCTTAGTGAGGTTGTTTTCTAATGAGCTTGCAAGTTGTATTTGTTTTATGTAGAATACATATTTATACTTGCATATTTTCTGTACGTGTGTACTATATAATGATATCTCTCTTAGTGAGGAGGTTTTCTAATGAGCTTGCAGCTTGTATTTGTTTTATGTAGAATACATATTTATACGTGCATATTTTCTGTACGTGTGTACTATATAATGATCTCTCTCTTAGTGAGGAGGTTTTCTAATGAGCTTGCAGCTTGTATTTGTTTTATGTAGAATACATATTTATACGTGCATATTTTCTGTACGTGTGTACTATATAATGATCTCTCTCTTAGTGAGGAGGTTTTCTAATGAGCTTGTATTTGTTTTATGTAGAATACATATTTATGCTTGCATATTTTCTGTACGTGTGTACTATATAATGATCTCTCTTAATGAGGAGGTTTTCTAATGAGCTTGCAGCTTGTATTTGTTTTATGTAGAATACATATTTATACTTGCATATTTTCTGTACGTGTGTACTATATAATGATCTCTCTCTTAGTGAGGAGGTTTTCTAATGAGCTTGCAACTTGTGTTTGTTTTATGTAGAATACATATTTATACGTGCATATTTTCTGTACGTGTGTACTATATAATGATCTCTCTCTTAGTGAGGAGGTTTTCTAATGAGCTTGCAACTTGTGTTTGTTTTATGTAGAATACATATTTATACGTGCATATTTTCTGTACGTGTGTACTATATAATGATCTCTCTCTTAGTGAGGAGGTTTTCTAATGAGCTTGCAACTTGTGTTTGTTTTATGTAGAATACATATTTATACTTGCATATTTTCTGTACGTGTGTACTATATAATGATCTCTCTTAGTGAGGAGGTTTTCTAATGAGCTTGCAACTTGTGTTTTTTTTATGTAGAATACATATTTATACTTGCATATTTTCTGTACGTGTGTACTATATAATGATCTCTCTTAATGAGGAGGTTTTCTAATGAGCTTGCAGCTTGTATTTGTTTTATGTAGAATACATATTTATACTTGCATATTTTCTGTACGTGTGTACTATATAATGATCTCTCTCTTAGTGAGGAGGTTTTCTAATGAGCTTGCAAGTTGTATTTGTTTTATGTAGAATACATATTTATACTTGCATATTTTCTGTACGTGTGTACTATATAATGATCTCTCTTAGTGAGGAGGTTTTCTAATGAGCTTGCAACTTGTGTTTGTTTTATGTAGAATACATATTTATACTTGCATATTTTCTGTACGTGTGTACTATATAATGATCTCTCTTAATGAGGAGGTTTTCTAATGAGCTTGCAGCTTGTATTTGTTTTATGTAGAATACATATTTATACTTGCATATTTTCTGTACGTGTGTACTATATAATGATCTCTCTCTTAGTGAGGTTGTTTTCTAATGAGCTTGCAACTTGTATTTGTTTTATGTAGAATACATATTTATACTTGCATATTTTCTGTACGTGTGTACTATATAATGATCTCTCTCTTAGTGAGGAGGTTTTCTAATGAGCTTGTATTTGTTTTATGTAGAATACATATTTATACTTGCATATTTTCTGTACGTGTGTACTATATAATGATCTCTCTCTTAGTGAGGAGGTTTTCTAATGAGCTTGCAGCTTGTATTTGTTTTATGTAGAATACATATTTATGCTTGCATATTTTCTGTACGTGTGTACTATATAATGATCTCTCTCTTAGTGAGGAGGTTTTCTAATGAGCTTGCAGCTTGTATTTGTTTTATGTAGAATACATATTTATACTTGCATATTTTCTGTACGTGTGTACTATATAATGATCTCTCTCTTAGTGAGGAGGTTTTCTAATGAGCTTGCAAGTTGTATTTGTTTTATGTAGAATACATATTTATACTTGCATATTTTCTGTACGTGTGTACTATATAATGATATCTCTCTTAGTGAGGAGGTTTTCTAATGAGCTTGCAGCTTGTATTTGTTTTATGTAGAATACATATTTATACGTGCATATTTTCTGTACGTGTGTACTATATAATGATCTCTCTCTTAGTGAGGAGGTTTTCTAATGAGCTTGCAGCTTGTATTTGTTTTATGTAGAATACATATTTATACGTGCATATTTTCTGTACGTGTGTACTATATAATGATCTCTCTCTTAGTGAGGAGGTTTTCTAATGAGCTTGTATTTGTTTTATGTAGAATACATATTTATGCTTGCATATTTTCTGTACGTGTGTACTATATAATGATCTCTCTTAATGAGGAGGTTTTCTAATGAGCTTGCAGCTTGTATTTGTTTTATGTAGAATACATATTTATACTTGCATATTTTCTGTACGTGTGTACTATATAATGATCTCTCTCTTAGTGAGGAGGTTTTCTAATGAGCTTGCAACTTGTGTTTGTTTTATGTAGAATACATATTTATACGTGCATATTTTCTGTACGTGTGTACTATATAATGATCTCTCTCTTAGTGAGGAGGTTTTCTAATGAGCTTGCAACTTGTGTTTGTTTTATGTAGAATACATATTTATACGTGCATATTTTCTGTACGTGTGTACTATATAATGATCTCTCTTAGTGAGGAGGTTTTCTAATGAGCTTGCAACTTGTCTGTACGTGTGTACTATATAATGATCTCTCTTAGTGAGGAGGTTTTCTAATGAGCTTGCAACTTGTGTTTTTTTTATGTAGAATACATATTTATACTTGCATATTTTCTGTACGTGTGTACTATATAATGATCTCTCTTAATGAGGAGGTTTTCTAATGAGCTTGCAGCTTGTATTTGTTTTATGTAGAATACATATTTATACTTGCATATTTTCTGTACGTGTGTACTATATAATGATCTCTCTCTTAGTGAGGAGGTTTTCTAATGAGCTTGCAAGTTGTATTTGTTTTATGTAGAATACATATTTATACTTGCATATTTTCTGTACGTGTGTACTATATAATGATCTCTCTTAGTGAGGAGGTTTTCTAATGAGCTTGCAACTTGTGTTTGTTTTATGTAGAATACATATTTATACTTGCATATTTTCTGTACGTGTGTACTATATAATGATCTCTCTTAATGAGGAGGTTTTCTAATGAGCTTGCAGCTTGTATTTGTTTTATGTAGAATACATATTTATACTTGCATATTTTCTGTACGTGTGTACTATATAATGATCTCTCTCTTAGTGAGGTTGTTTTCTAATGAGCTTGCAACTTGTATTTGTTTTATGTAGAATACATATTTATACTTGCATATTTTCTGTACGTGTGTACTATATAATGATCTCTCTCTTAGTGAGGAGGTTTTCTAATGAGCTTGTATTTGTTTTATGTAGAATACATATTTATACTTTCGGCATATTTTGTGTACGTGTGTACTATATAATGATCTCTCTCTTAATGAGGAGGTTTTCTAATGAGCTTGCAACTTGTGTTTGTTTTATGTAGAATACATATTTATACTTGCATATTTTCTGTACGTGTGTACTATATAATGATCTCTCTCTTAGTGAGGAGGTTTTCTAATGAGCTTGCAGCTTGTATTTGTTTTATGTAGAATACATATTTATACTTGCATATTTTCTGTACGTGTGTACTATATAATGATCTCTCTTAATGAGGAGGTTTTCTAATGAGCTTGCAACTTGTATTTGTTTTATGTAGAATACATATTTATACTTGCATATTCTCTGTACGTGTGTACTATATAATGATCTCTCTCTTAGTGAGGAGGTTTTCTAATGAGCTTGCAAGTTGTATTTGTTTTATGTAGAATACATATTTGTACTTGCATATTTTATGTACGTGTGTACTATATAATGATCTCTCTCTTAGTGAGGAGGTTTTCTAATGAGCTTGCAACTTGTGTTTGTTTTATGTAGAATACATATTTATACGTGCATATTTTCTGTACGTGTGTACTATATAATGATCTCTCTCTTAGTGAGGAGGTTTTCTAATGAGGTTGCAAGTTGTATTTGTTTTATGTAGAATACATATTTATACTTGCATATTTTCTGTACGTGTGTACTATATAATGATCTCTCTCTTAATGAGGAGGTTTTCTAATGAGCTTGCAGCTTGTATTTGTTTTATGTAGAATACATATTTATACTTGCATATTTTCTGTACGTGTGTACTATATAATGATCTCTCTCTTAGTGAGGAGGTTTTCTAATGAGCTTGCAGCTTGTATTTGTTTTATGTAGAATACATATTTATACTTGCATATTTTCTGTACGTGCGTACTATATAATGATCTCTCTCTTAATGAGGAGGTTTTCTAATGAGCTTGCAACTTGTATTTGTTTTATGTAGAATACATATTTATACTTGCATATTTTCTGTACGTGTGTACTATATAATGATCTGTCTCTTAGTGAGGAGGTTTTCTAATGAGCTTGTATTTGTTTTATGTAGAATACATATTTATACTTGCATATTTTCTGTACGTGTGTACTATATAATGATCTCTCTCTTAGTGAGGAGGTTTTCTAATGAGCTTGCAACTTGTATTTGTTTTATGTAGAATACATATTTATACTTGCATATTTTCTGTACGTGTACTATATAATGATCTCTCTCTTAGTGAGGTTGTTTTCTAATGAGCTTGCAGCTTGTATTTGTTTTATGTAGAATACATATTTATACTTGCATATTTTCTGTACGTGTGTACTATATAATGATCTCTCTCTTAGTGAGGAGGTTTTCTAATGAGCTTGTATTTGTTTTATGTAGAATACATATTTATGCTTGCATATTTTCTGTACGTGTGTACTATATAATGATCTCTCTCTTAGTGAGGAGGTTTTCTAATGAGCTTGCAAGTTGTATTTGTTTTATGTAGAATACATATTTATACTTGCATATTTTCTGTACGTGTGTACTATATAATGATCTCTCTTAATGAGGAGGTTTTCTAATGAGCTTGCAGCTTGTATTTGTTTTATGTAGAATACATATTTATACTTGCATATTTTCTGTACGTGTGTACTATATAATGATCTCTCTCTTAGTGAGGAGGTTTTCTAATGAGCTTGCAACTTGTGTTTGTTTTATGTAGAATACATATTTATACGTGCATATTTTCTGTACGTGTGTACTATATAATGATCTCTCTCTTAGTGAGGATGTTTTCTAATGAGCTTGCAACTTGTGTTTGTTTTATGTAGAATACATATTTATACGTGCATATTTTCTGTACGTGTGTACTATATAATGATCTCTCTCTTAGTGAGGAGGTTTTCTAATGAGCTTGCAAGTTGTATTTGTTTTATGTAGAATACATATTTATACTTGCATATTTTCTGTACGTGTGTACTATATAATGATCTCTCTTAGTGAGGAGGTTTTCTAATGAGCTTGCAACTTGTGTTTGTTTTATGTAGAATACATATTTATACTTGCATATTTTCTGTACGTGTGTACTATATAATGATCTCTCTTAATGAGGAGGTTTTCTAATGAGCTTGCAGCTTGTATTTGTTTTATGTAGAATACATATTTATACTTGCATATTTTCTGTACGTGTGTACTATATAATGATCTCTCTCTTAGTGAGGTTGTTTTCTAATGAGCTTGCAACTTGTATTTGTTTTATGTAGAATACATATTTATACTTGCATATTTTCTGTACGTGTGTACTATATAATGATCTCTCTCTTAGTGAGGAGGTTTTCTAATGAGCTTGTATTTGTTTTATGTAGAATACATATTTATACTTGCATATTTTCTGTACGTGTGTACTATATAATGATCTCTCTCTTAGTGAGGAGGTTTTCTAATGAGCTTGCAGCTTGTATTTGTTTTATGTAGAATACATATTTATGCTTGCATATTTTCTGTACGTGTGTACTATATAATGATCTCTCTCTTAGTGAGGAGGTTTTCTAATGAACTTGTATTTGTTTTATGTAGAATACATATTTATACTTTCGGCATATTTTGTGTACGTGTGTACTATATAATGATCTCTCTCTTAATGAGGAGGTTTTCTAATGAGCTTGCAACTTGTATTTGTTTTATGTAGAATACATATTTATACTTGCATATTTTCTGTACGTGTGTACTATATAATGATCTCTCTCTTAGTGAGGAGGTTTTCTAATGAGCTTGCAGCTTGTATTTGTTTTATGTAGAATACATATTTATACTTGCATATTTTCTGTACGTGTGTACTATATAATGATCTCTCTTAATGAGGAGGTTTTCTAATGAGCTTGCAACTTGTATTTGTTTTATGTAGAATACATATTTATACGTGCATATTTTCTGTACGTGTGTACTATATAATGATCTCTCTCTTAGTGAGGAGGTTTTCTAATGAGCTTGCAAGTTGTATTTGTTTTATGTAGAATACATATTTGTACTTGCATATTTTATGTACGTGTGTACTATATAATGATCTCTCTCTTAGTGAGGAGGTTTTCTAATGAGCTTGCAACTTGTGTTTGTTTTATGTAGAATACATATTTATACGTGCATATTTTCTGTACGTGTGTACTATATAATGATCTCTCTCTTAGTGAGGAGGTTTTCTAATGAGGTTGCAAGTTGTATTTGTTTTATGTAGAATACATATTTATACTTGCATATTTTCTGTACGTGTGTACTATATAATGATCTCTCTCTTAATGAGCAGGTTTTCTAATGAGCTTGCAACTTGTATTTGTTTTATGTAGAATACATATTTATACTTGCATATTTTCTGTACGTGTGTACTATATAATGATCTCTCTCTTAATGAGGAGGTTTTCTAATGAGCTTGCAGCTTGTATTTGTTTTATGTAGAATACATATTTATACTTGCATATTTTCTGTACGTGTGTACTATATAATGATCTCTCTCTTAGTGAGGAGGTTTTCTAATGAGCTTGCAACTTGTATTTGTTTTATGTAGAATACATATTTATACTTTCTGCATATTTTCTGTACGTGTGTACTATATAATGATCTCTCTCTTAGTGAGGAGGTTTTCTAATGAGCTTGTATTTGTTTTATGTAGAATACATATTTATACTTGCATATTTTCTGTACGTGTGTACTATATAATGATCTGTCTCTTAGTGAGGAGGTTTTCTAATGAGCTTGTATTTGTTTTATGTAGAATACATATTTATACTTGCATATTTTCTGTACGTGTGTACTATATAATGATCTCTCTCTTAGTGAGGAGGTTTTCTAATGAGCTTGCAACTTGTATTTGTTTTATGTAGAATACATATTTATACTTGCATATTTTCTGTACGTGTACTATATAATGATCTCTCTCTTAGTGAGGTTGTTTTCTAATGAGCTTGCAGCTTGTATTTGTTTTATGTAGAATACATATTTATACTTGCATATTTTCTGTACGTGTGTACTATATAATGATCTCTCTCTTAGTGAGGAGGTTTTCTAATGAGCTTGCAGCTTGTATTTGTTTTATGTAGAATACATATTTATACTTGTATATTTTCTGTACGTGTGTACTATATAATGATCTCTCTCTTAGTGAGGAGGTTTTCTAATGAGCTTGTATTTGTTTTATGTAGAATACATATTTATACTTGCATATTTTCTGTACGTGTGTACTATATAATGATCTCTCTCTTAGTGAGGAGGTTTTCTAATGAGCTTGCAGCTTGTATTTGTTTTATGTAGAATACATATTTATGCTTGCATATTTTCTGTACGTGTGTACTATATAATGATCTCTCTCTTAGTGAGGAGGTTTTCTAATGAACTTGTATTTGTTTTATGTAGAATACATATTTATACTTTCTGCATATTTTGTGTACGTGTGTACTATATAATGATCTCTCTCTTAGTGAGGAGGTTTTCTAATGAGCTTGCAGCTTGTATTTGTTTTATGTAGAATACATATTTATACGTACATATTTTCTGTACGTGTGTACTATATAATGATATCTCTCTTAGTGAGGAGGTTTTCTAATGAGCTTGCAACTTGTGTTTGTTTTATGTAGAATACATATTTATACTTGCATATTTTCTGTACGTGTGTACTATATAATGATCTCTCTCTTAGTGAGGTTGTTTTCTAATGAGCTTGCAGCTTGTATTTGTTTTATGTAGAATACATATTTATACTTGCATATTTTCTGTACGTGTGTACTATATAATGATCTCTCTCTTAGTGAGGAGATTTTCTAATGAGCTTGCAGCTTGTATTTGTTTTATGTAGAATACATATTTATACTTGTATATTTTCTGTACGTGTGTACTATATAATGATCTCTCTCTTAGTGAGGAGGTTTTCTAATGAGCTTGTATTTGTTTTATGTAGAATACATATTTATACTTGCATATTTTCTGTACGTGTGTACTATATAATGATCTCTCTCTTAGTGAGGAGGTTTTCTAATGAGCTTGCAGCTTGTATTTGTTTTATGTAGAATACATATTTATGCTTGCATATTTTCTGTACGTGTGTACTATATAATGATCTCTCTCTTAGTGAGGAGGTTTTCTAATGAGCTTGCAACTTGTGTTTGTTTTATGTAGAATACATATTTATACTTGCATATTTTATGTACGTGTGTACTATATAATGATCTCTCTCTTAATGAGGAGGTTTTCTAATGAGCTTGCAGCTTGTATTTGTTTTATGTAGAATACATATTTATACTTGCATATTTTCTGTACGTGTGTACTATATAATGATCTCTCTCTTAATGAGGATGTTTTCTAATGAGCTTGCAACTTGTATTTGTTTTATGTAGAATACATATTTATACTTTCTGCATATTTTCGGTACGTGTGTACTATATAATGATCTGTCTCTTAGTGAGGTTTTCTAATGAGCTTGTATTTGTTTTATGTAGAATACATATTTATACTTGCATATTTTCTGTACGTGTGTACTATATAATGATCTCTCTCTTAGTGAGGAGGTTTTCTAATGAGCTTGCAACTTGTGTTTGTTTTATGTAGAATACATATTTATACGTGCATATTTTCTGTACGTGTGTACTATATAATGATCTCTCTCTTAATGAGGTTTTCTTTTTTTTTAAATTTTTTTTATTTATAATCCAAAAATATATATACAGAGCCTCTCAATTGGGCTTACCTTTCACCTCGCAGGGTGTTTTACCATATGTAAACAAAAGAACAAAAAGTAAACAGCCTCTCATTTGGGCCAATTTTTCACCACGCAAGGTGTTTTACATATTCTCACCATGATTGACCTAAGCCCTTATGAAATGACCGCACTATGGCTTCACCTTAGTTTTCAACTGATCTCCGAAAAGGATGCCAAAATTGTTCCTGTATAGTATCTGGAAGTGAATGTACCAATTTTTCCCATTTCTTCCTATACTCTCTACTAGTAAGCTCATTCAGTTCTTGTATATCAAACTGTTCAATAATTGCTTGTTTTATCAAAAAAAAATTCCACTCTGAGAAGTTAGGTTTTTTGCTATTCTTCCATTGTCTAAAGATTATACTCCTGGCCGCAAGTATTGAGATATTTATAAATTTCCAATCTTCCCCCCATTCCTTATTTCTTGATATGAGTACTATGTGTTCTAATTTAAAGTTACAGGGTCTCCTTAATATTTTCTGTAGCCAAAACTCAATTTTAAACCAAAATTGTCTAACTGGGGGGCATTCCCATACCATATGTATTAGATCAGCTGCAGTTTGACTGCACTTAGGGCATCTATTGAAGTGTATATTACCCCACTTAGCCCCCTTCTCTGGTGTATAATAGGTATGATATAATAACTTTAAATGGGCCTCTCTCCAAGTTTCAGATATCGTTGTTTTAGCTACTTGGGCGATTGACTCCCTTATCTTATCGTTAGACTCACCTATCTCTGTGATGTGAGGTCTCCATTTGTTCGTTAAATTGTCTAAGTTTTTTTGACCTTCATTAACGGAGAAAAGTTTATACCAAGGTGAGATTGAATAAATTCCATGCGTAACCATTTTTATCCATGATTCAATTTTCTCCCATCCCCAGTTCCAACCATTATCCTTGATAAGCTGTTGGGCATAATGCCTGACCTGCAGGTAGGCGAAAAAATCTCTGTTTTCTATTACAAAATTAGTTTTCAGAGAGTCAAATGATTTAACCGTCTTTCTTTCTATATCTAATACTTGCCATATATATTCCAGCCCCTTAGCCCCCCAGCTTTGAAATAAAGGAGAGTTAAAGCCCATGGGAAAAGATAAATTATTTTGTATTAGGAGGTATTTAGACATCTTATATTCTATTCCTAGATTAACACACAACTTTTGCCAAGCTATTATGGGATTAGCAATAGTTTTTATATTTTTGATATTTGTCGGCAAACTTCGCCATGGGCAGTGTATAAGGTTCGTTAGATTATGTGACGTGCATAAATTCTTTTCAATTTCTGAGACCGTAAAGTACGAAACCCTGGTTATCCATTCTACTACTATTCTACTTAGCATTACCCAGTTATAATGTTCCAAGTTTGGGAGGGCTAATCCTCCTGTATCTCTTTGTAGGTGTAATTTATTCACAGATATTCTAGGTTTCTTGTTGTTCCATATAAATTGCCTTACAGCCACCATAATCTCTCTAATATCTTTCTTTGGAATCAGGATAGGCAAATTTTGAATAAAATATAGAATTTTTGGAAACATTATCATTTTAAATATATTAACCCTACCAGTAACTGATAGTGGTAATTTGGACCAAGCTTTTAAATCTTCTTTTATTTTCCTGAACAGGGGTGTATAATTTAAACTATATAGTAGTTCTTCTTGAGTTGAGATTAGTATGCCTAAATATCTTAAGCCCTCTTGGACTACCTTGAAATGATTCCCTGGACTCCAATCTTTATCCTCCCTCAGTATCATCAGTTCAGATTTACCTATGTTGATCTTATAGCCTGAGAACGCACTGAAATCTTCTATTATTTCCAATACTAGCGGGATATTATCCTTAAGATTACGAATATATAGCAATAAATCATCTGCATATAAAGAGACTTAACTCTCATATTTACCCACCATTATGCCCTATATCTTTTCTCTTAGCATTATGGCTAAGGGCTCTATCACTATGTTAAATAAAAGCGGTGAGAGAGGGCATCCCTGTCTGGTACCTCTCTCTAGCAGGAGATTTTCAGATATCTGGCCATTTACCAAAATTGCAGTGCTTGGTTTTCTCCAACATAGGTGTGTCCGGTCCACGGCGTCATCCTTACTTGTGGGATATTCTCTTCCCCAACAGGAAATGGCAAAA